>NC_091179.1:38372399-38482399 GCF_040958095.1 Procambarus clarkii
TGCTCCATTCAGAGCAGTGGGTAAGCGCTCGACGAATATAAGCATTGAGAACACTGGCTTTGTATCTTTGGGGGCACTCACTTCTACCGTTCTGGCATAATCCTATGTTGGTGGGCTTGGTATATACGTTGGTGCTTAAAGAGGTTCCTGTTTTTGTTATTAGTACATCCAGGAATGGCAGACTGTTATTTTCACTATTTTCATGTGTAAATCGGAGTACTGACTCACTCTCTAGGTGTCTTTTTAGGTCAATTAGTTCATCTGAGTCTTTTACTATTACGAATATGTCATCTACATAACGGCAGTATACAGTTGGTTTTTGTCTGCTACTGAAGACCCTATCTTCGATGGTTCCCATATAAAAATTAGCAAATAAAACTCCTAAGGGGGAGCCCATTGCTACTCCTTCTATTTGTAAATACATGTCTCCTTGTGGACTGATGAGAGGGGCTTCCTTTGTACATGCTTCGAGAAGACTTTTCAAGTGTGGCTCAGGTATGTCTAATTTGGGGGTGCTCTCGTCTCTGTATACTCTGTCCAGTATCATTCCTATGGTTGTGTTGACTGGGACGTTGGTAAATAGGGATTCAACGTCCAGGGAAGCGATGATTCCATCGGGCTGGGTAGATTTGATCAATTCTAGGAAATCTGCTGATGATTGTAGACTAAACTTACTTGGAGTGTATGGAGTTAGGAGTTCATTGAGTTTCTTTGCCAGGTGATAAGTTGGGGTTGGTATTTGGCTGATTATAGGGCGTAGTGGGTTACCTGATTTGTGCGTCTTAACATTGCCGTAGGCATATCCTAAGCCATAGTCGCCTTGAAGTTTATTGAAATGCACACTACCTTTCTTTGCGTTGATTGCTGTAATTGTTTTGTTTACTTTCCGCTTAAGGTCTTCTACGGGGTTCCTCGTGATTCGTTGAAATTTGGAGTCGTCACTAAGGATGTCGCTAATTTTGTTCATGTATTCATGGGTAGGAATCAATACATATGCTGCTGTCTTGTCGGCTTTTCTTATTGTTACGTCTTTCAGATTTTTAGTTGTTTCGCTGCTTCTTTGAGTCGTGGGGTTGAGATTGTAGATGAATATGTTCCTCGTTTTTTCCCTGCTTCTGCAAGTAGTTCAGCTTGAAGTGTGTCAGTGGTGATGACTTTTTTGTTGTCTTCTAGCTTATGGATATCGTCCAGAAGCATTTCGATTTCCAGGCGTTTTTGATGCATCTTTGGTTTAGATAAGAATTGACAATTTAGACCAAGATTTAAGAGGTCTCGTTGGTCCTGGGTAAGATCATAAGAAGTCAGGTTAAAGTAGCCATCTTTAGGACGAGGGATTTTTAGCTGTCCACCGTTTAGGGCTGTTAACTTACGGAGTGTCTTTGTTTCTACAAGAGTTTTATGTTGTTGTTTCAGGTTAAATAGTTCACTGTTGATGGAATCAACAGTGAACTATTTAATTTTCTACAGTGAACGGTAGAAGTGAGTGCCCCCAAAAGACACAAAGCCAGTGTTCTCAATGCTTATATTCGTCGAGCGCTTACCCACTGCTCTGAATGGAGCAACGTGAGTAGAGAGTTTGAAAGAGTAACTCAGGTATTGGTGAACAACGGATATAGCAACGCGGAAATAAACGCTGCTATAAGAAGACACTTGGACCGTTGGTAAAATTCAGAACCTAGAACAGAAACCACAACACCCCCAATAAAATTATATTACAAATCAACCATGCACAGTGAACATATAAAAGAGGAAAGAATAATGAAAGAAATAATCCATAAAGGAGTAAAAAGCACTACTCCTAACCAAAACATAAACATGATAATATTCTACAAAACCAAGAAGACTTCCGAACTCCTTATCAAAAACAGCCCGAAGCCGACGGAGAACCCTCTACAGCAGTCAAGCGTTGTATACATGTACACTTGCCCCCATGAAGGATGTAACCTTCAATGTAAGTACATAGGTATGACGTCGACCAAGCTGACGAGGCGCTTGACATGCCATCTTCAATCTGGTGCCCTTAGGAATCACATGAGACAAGCCCATGACATTACTCTAACAAGAGAAATGTTGAACAAGAATACCTGCATAATAGACAAAACCCAGGATGCAAGAAGATTACAAATTCTTGAGGCAATTCACATAAGAATAGAGCGACCTACCATGAACACCCAAATCACGGAACTATTTACTCTACCCACCATGAGAGTAAGGACAAGACAAGAACATATCGATGCCAACACAGAAGACAATGTCCAACATAACAGGCCAATTACACTGGATTAATCTTTGTGTTTAGATAGGAGATACCTCGTATGGGCCAATAAGCCTTCTGCAGCCTCTATGTTTCACCTCACATTTATCCCTTATGTATCCCCCCATGTTTTCACCTTCATTGTATTATCACCTGACCCAGTGCGGGTATAAAATCAACTAGTATTGTAAGATCTGTTCACTTGAGAATGAACCATGGAGGTTCGAAACGTTGTGCAAATTATATAAATAGGTGTAATACACTCTATAGTAAATCACTTCTTTTCTTCACCTTAAAAGTACGAAAATGAGTTTTGGAGAACTCCTATTTCAATTAAGCCCTGATGCTAAGAAAATTGTTAGAGGGATAGAAGCCCTAAACCAGAAAATAATATATATATATATATATATATATATATATATATTATTAAATATGACCGAAAAAGTAAGATTAATAATTCTAACACGAATTTTCTCAATCTTTCGTACATTTCTTTTCACTGTTGGAGGTAAATCAAAAATCAATTCTCCAAAATTCATTTTTATTTCTAGTCTGACGCGACACGAGCGCGTTTCGTAAAACTTATTACATTTTCAAAGACTTTAGTTTACAAATACACAACTGAATAGAACTTACGCATCTCCGATTTTATATCTACATTTGAGAGAGGTGGATGGGGTGAGGTGGCATTAATAGGGTATTAATTTCATCAACACAAGACAGAACAAGAGGTGGCATTAATAGGGTATTAATTTCATCAACACAAGACAGAACACGAAACAATGGGTATTGAATAGAAGTGATTGTAGAAAGCCTATTGGTCCATATTTCTTGATGCTTCTATATTGAAGCGGAGTCTTGAGGTGGGTAGAATATAGTTGTGCATTAATTGGCTGTTGATTGCTGGTGTTGACTTCTTGATGTGTAGTGCCTCGCAAACGTCAAGCCGCCTACTATCGCTGTATCTATCGATGATTTCTGTGTTGTTTACTAGGATTTCTCTGGCGATGGTTTGGTTGTGGGAAGAGATTATATGTTCCTTAATGGAGCCCTGTTGCTTATGCATCGTTAAACGCCTAGAAAGAGATGTTGTTGTCTTGCCTATATACAGGGTTCTTTGGAGCTTACAGTCCCCAAGAAGGCATTTGAAGGCATAGACGACATTAGTCTCTTTTAAAGCGTTCTGTTTTGTGTCTGGAGAGTTTCTCATGAGTAGGCTGGCCGTTTTTCTGGTTTTATAGTAAATCGTCAGTTGTATCCTCTGATTTTTGTCTGTAGGGATAACGTTTCTATTAACAATATCTTTCAGGACCCTTTCCTCCGTTTTATGAGCTGTGGAAAAGAAGTTCCTGTAAAATAGTCTGATAGGGGGTATAGGTGTTGTGTTAGTTGTCTCTTCAGAGGTTGCATGGCGTTTCACTTTCCTTCTTATGATGTCTTCGACGAAACCATTGGAGAAGCCGTTGTTGACTAGGACCTGCCTTACCCTACAGAGTTCTTCGTCGACTTGCTTCCATTCTGAGCTGTGGCTGAGAGCACGGTCGACATATGCGTTAACAACACTCCTCTTGTACCTGTCTGGGCAGTCGCTGTTGGCATTTAGGCACATTCCTATGTTCGTTTCCTTAGTGTAGACTGCAGTGTGGAAACCTTCGCTCTTTTCCATGACTGTTACATCTAGAAAGGGCAGCTTCCCATCCTTTTCCATCTCGTAAGTGAAACGCAGCACGGAACTCTGCTCAAATGCCTCCTTCAGCTCCTGCAGATGTCTGACATTAGGTACCTGTGTAAAAATGTCGTCAACATACCTGCAGTATATGGCCGGTTTCAAGTTCATGTCGACTAAGACTTTTTGCTCGATGGTACCCAAGTAGAAGTTTGCAAACAGGACACCTAGGGGAGAACCCATGGCGACCCCATCTACTTGCTTATACATGTGCCCATCCGGGCTCAAGAGGGGTGCCTCTTTAGTACAAGCTTGGAGTAGTTTCCTCAGAATATTTTCTGGTATGTCAAGAGGAGTACAGGCTGGATCACGATACACTCTGTCGGCTATCATCCCGATTGTCTCGTCCACAGGTACGTTGGTAAACAGCGATTATACGTCCAACGAGGCTCTTATCCTTGTGGCCCGTGTGCCCCGCAGTACATCAACAAATTCCTTTGGAGACTTCAGGCTGTAGGCGCAAGGACCATGTAGATATAAAATCGGAGATGCGTAAGTTCTATTCAGTTGTGTATTTGTAAACTAAAGTCTTTGAAAATGTAATAAGTTTTACGAAACGCGCTCGTGTCGCGTCAGACTAGAAATAAAAATGAATTTTGGAGAATTGATTTTTGATTTACCTCCAACAGTGAAAAGAAATGTACGAAAGATTGAGAAAATTCGTGTTAGAATTATTAATCTTACTTTTTCGGTCATATTTAATAATATATGTCTACAGGAAAGACTGCTACCAAAATATACTAATATGTATATATATATATATATATATATATATATATATATATATATATATATATATATATATATATATATATATATATATATATATATATATATATATATATGTCGTACCTAGTAGCCAGAATTCACTTTTTGGCCTACTATTCAAGGCCCGATTTGCCTAATAAGCCAAGTTTTCCTGAATTAATATATTTTTTCTAATTTTTTTCTTATGAAATGATAAAGCTACCCATTTCATTATGTATGAGGTCAATTTTTTTTTATTAGAGTTAAAATTAACGTAGATATATGACCGAACCTAACCAACCCTACCTAACCTAACCTAACCTATCTTTATAGGTTAGGTTTGGTTAGGTAGCCGAAAAAGTTAGGTTAGGTTAGGTAGGTTAGGTAGTCGAAAAACAATTAATTCATGAAAACTTGGCTTATTAGGCAAATCGGGCCTTGCATAGTAGGCTGAGAAGTGCGTTCTGGCTACTAGGTATGACATATATATATATATATATATATATATATATATATATATATATATATATATATATATATATATATATATATATATATATATATATATATATATATATATATATATATATATATATATATATATATATATATATATATATATATATATAACTTTAGAACACTTTCCCACCAGGAGACTCGAACCCTAGCCAGCACAGAAGCCTTCCAGCAACTGGCATAACAGGTACGCCTTAACCCTCTCCACCACCTGCTCAGACCCTTAAAAGAGATGGTAATACTTAACTCTCGTGTTTATATATATATATATATATATATATATATATATATATATATATATATATATATATATATATATATATATATATATATATATATATATATATATATATATATATATATATATATATATATATATATATATATATATATATATATGTTGTACCTAGTAGCCAGAACGTCGTACTCGGCCTACTATGCTAGGCCCGATTTGCCTAATAAGCCAAGTTTTCCTGAATTTATATATTTTTAATATTTTTTTCTTATGAAACGATAACGCTATCCATTTCATTATGTATGAAATTTTTTTTTAATTTGAGTTAAAACTAACGTAGATGTAGATGTAGATCAGGTCTTTCTATGGGCTACAGAAAATAATATGGTGTTTAACGAAGATAAGTTCCAGCTCATGCGCTATGGAAAAAATGAAAATAAAAAACGGAAACCACGTACAAAACTCAGGCAAATCATAACATAGAACGAAAAGGCAATGTAACGGATCTGGGTGTACTCATGTCGGAAGACCTTACCTTTAAAGAACACAATAAAGTAGCCGTCACAACTGCAAGAAAAATGACAGGTTGGATAACAAGAACTTTTCACACTAGAGATGCTATACCGATGATGATACTTTTCAAAACGCTTGTGCTCTCTAGAGTGGAGTACTGCTGCACAATGACAGCCCCTTTCAAAGCTGGAGAAATTGCTGACCTGGAGAGCGTGCAGAGATCCTTTACTGCTAGAATCCACTCAGTAAAACATCTAAACTATTGGGACCGACTAAAGAGCCTAAAACTGTACTCCCTTGAGCGCAGGCGGGAGAGGTACATAATAATTTACACGTGGAAAATATTAGAGGGGCTGGTCCCAAACCTGCACACAGAAATAACATCACATGAGACCAGAAGACATGTCAGGATGTGGAGAATCCCCCCGTTGAAAAACGGAGGTGCAACCGGTACTCTGAGAGAGAACTCTATCAACATCAGAGGTCCGAGACTGTTCAACACGCTTCCACTACACATAAGGGGCATAACTGGCCGACCCCTCACAGTGTTCAAGAGAGAACTGGATAAGCACCTCCAAAGGATACCTGATCAACCAGGCTGTGACTCATACGTCAGGCTGCGAGCAGCCGCGTCCAACAGCCTGGTTGATCAGTCCGGCAACCAGGAGGCCTGGTCGACGACCGGGCCACGGGGACGCTAAGCCCCGGAAGCACCTCAAGGTAACCTCAAGGTAAGGTAAGGTAGATATATGACCGAACCTAACCAACCCTACCTAACCTAACCTAACATATCTTAACCTAACCTAAACTAACACAATTAAGTCAATAATTTATGTTCCTAATATAATATATATTTAATAATTCAAATAAACTAATTGGAAACAATTTATTGAAAATAAAGAAAATCACTCAGCCTATTAGACAAATCGGGCATTGCATAGTAGGCCGAAAAGTGTGTTCTGGCTACTAGGTACGACATATATATATATATATATATAGGCTGAGAACGCACTTCTCAGCCTACTATGCAAGGCCCGATTTGCCTAATAAGGCAAGTTTTCCTGAATTCATATATTTTTTCTATTTTTTTTCTTATGAAATGATAAAGCCACCCATTTCATTATGTATGAGGACAATTTTTTTTAATTGGAGTTAAAATTAACGTAGATATATGACCGAACTTAACCAACCCTACCTAACCTAACCTAACCTATCTTTATAGGTTAGGTTAGGTTAGGTAGCCGAAAAAGTTAGGTTAAGGTAGGTTAGGTAGTCGAAAAACAATTAATTCATGAAAACTTGGCTTATTAGGCAAATCGGGCCTTGCATAGTAGGCTGAGAAGTGCGTTCTGGCTACTAGGTACGACATATATATATATATATATATATATATATATATATATATATATATATATATATATATATATATATATATATATATATATATATATATATATGTATATATATATGTGTGTGTATGTATTTTACATGGTAAAATCTCTAGTAAGAGATTCGGCCTGCTCCCTTATCACATAAGTAGTGTAAAGTACGCCTACGGCGACGCGCACCACCTGCCCAGGTGGCACTCTTGAGTGCCATCTGGGCAGGTGTCGCGCGTCGTCGTAGTCGCAGCGCGTCGTCGTAGCCGCAGAGGGTTTTTGGAGGGGATTTTCCCGGAAGTTTGGCATGTTTCGGACGCGTGTGAGCATCCTGAGTTTGGGTATGAGGTCAGGAAAGAGAGTAAGTTATGTTGTTGGATGCCAGGTGTTGCGTGTCGTCGTAGTCGCAGCGCACTGTCGTTGTCGCAGAGGGTTTTTGGGGAATTTCCCGGAAGTTTGGCGCGTGTCGGAGGCAATTGGAGCGCGCGGTTCTAGTCCTCGTGGTTTTGGGGTGTGTTCTGGTCATGAAAGAGTGAAGCCATGTTGTTTTGGGATGTAGGAGAGTATGTGATAGAGTAAGAAAATAGAAGGATTAGAGGAAGGAGTAAATGAATATGTATGTGTGTTTTGCGTAGAGTAAATCCTGTGTGCGGATAATAATTTTGATGATCGTGAGTCAGTAGAGATAGACTGTAGATTAGAGGAGTGCCAACATAGTCTGTTATGTTGTTTGGGGTGGGGGAGGGATAGGGGAGGGATGGATGGAGGGAAGGGTGAGTGGAGCTTCCCCTTGTCGTCGTAAGACTGCTCTGGGTCATTATGCGGTTAGACAAACCATTAACTCCCCCTACAGGAAGTCCTAAGTGTGAGAGGATGAGAGAGTAGACTCCAGCAGGAGGACTGTATACCATTACCCTTAAGTGTTTTTCAATGTCCGCGGAGGGGTGTGCGTACAGGTCACTGGCCAGAGGCTGACTGAAAGACTTTTTCCAAGTACTATGGTTGTATCTCCCGGAGGGTAGGCAATGACTGCCATTACTTCCTTGGACATGGCGGAAGTGGTTGGGCAACCGTTACCCAGTGCGTTTCGTTAAGGGGAGATGTAGCTATAGTCAGCAACTCTGTCTCTCTCTCTCTCTCTCTCCAGATCATTTAATAGTTGGGGAAAGTAACATCATTTTCCTTTCTCCTGCTGCCGCTGTTCACGTATCTTTCTCCATTTCACTTAGACTGACAGCGCATCAGAGGATGACCACTATGTCAATTTTCGAGCCCCCCTTCACTCTCACCCTTATAACCTTGTAAGGTAACACGACCAATATGCTAACTTCGTTCTTTACCCAATATCATTAATGTAACGTGGACAATATACCAACTTCGTTCGTTCTTTGCCCAAATAACATTTTAAGAGTAACGATCTGTCTCTCTGTCTCTCTCTCTCACTCTCTCTCTCTCTCTCTCTCTTTCTCTCTCTCTGTCTCTCTCTCTGTCTCTCTGTCTCTCTCTCTCGCTCTGTCTCTCTCTCTGTCTCTCTGCCTCTCTCTGTCTCTCTGTCTCTCTCT
This sequence comes from Procambarus clarkii, assembly GCF_040958095.1. Classification (NCBI taxonomy): domain Eukaryota; kingdom Metazoa; phylum Arthropoda; class Malacostraca; order Decapoda; family Cambaridae; genus Procambarus; species Procambarus clarkii. The sequence goes on from NC_091179.1 coordinate 38,381,332, forward strand.
CTGTCTCTCTGTCTCTCTCTCTCTCTCTCTCTCTCTCTCTCTCTCTCTCTCTCTCTCTCTCTCTCTCTCTCTCTCTCTCTCTCTCTCTCTCTCTCTCTCTCTCTCTCTCTCTCTCTCTCTCTCTCTCTCTCCCTCTCTATAGTCCACCACACGACACTTCACTTAGTAAACTCAGTCAAAGTCTGGAGGTTAGCGTTTACTAAAAGAGAGAAACATTTCACATCGTCACAGAGACGCGATCTCTACCTACAAATTGTTCTTGTTAACTGTGATCATTGAAATGTATGCATGTTTACTCAATCTCCATCACCTCTTCGTCCTACATCCATCCATTACAGCTGTGCGGAGCTATCTTGTCAAGGTCTCACCTTCGCGGCGGATTGAGACGTACTGAGATTGACAAGGTAATGGACCGGCCTTAGCCCCTCCCCGTCCACCCCCACTTACCCTTACCCCTACCACCCCCTCCATGGCCGAACCATCACTGCTCCCTTCCCAGACCGGATGTTCTGTTCTAAGCTTTAGTATCACCATTCTTTGCTGAAATAGCATTTTTTTTAAGAATATCCAGTCATAAGCTGGTCTTCAATCTTATTATTATAACAAATCATAATTTGCTGTTCTCTCTCTCTGTCTCTCTTTGTCTCTCTGTCTCTCTCTCTGTCTGTCTCTCTCTCTGGCTCTCTGTCTCTCTCTGTCTCTCTGTCTCTCTGTCTCTCTCTCTCGCTCTGTCTCTCTGTCTCTCTCTCTCTCGCTCTGTCTCTCTGTCTCTCTCTCTGTCTCTCTGCCTCTCTGTCTCTCTGTCTCTCCCTCTCTAAAGTCCACCACACGTCACTTCACTTAGTAATCTCAGTCAAAGTCCGGAGGTTAGCGTTTACTAAAACCTGAATGAATGTGCCCGGCCGTACCCTCCCCCAGTCCACCCCCACAAACCCATACCCCTACCACCCCCTCCATGGCTGAATCATCACTGCCCCCTTCCCAGACCGGATGTTCTGTTCTAAGCCTTAGTATCATCATAAGCATAATATGGAAAACACAATCTTGTTACTATTATTAAATTGTCTTGTTCATTATCCCGAGTTCAACACACTCTCTCTCTCTCTCTCTCTTTCTTAAGACCTACATTATCCAATGTAAACAGTCCGGATGAGCTCTGGGTTAAGTCTGCTTTTCAGTTCTTATAACAAGTCTGCTTTTCAGTTCTTATAACATTTGAAAATGTAAGCGTGGTTACTCATTCCGTCTCGTCGCATCTCGTTAGGGACTGACCTTGAGTCTTTCCATAGCGCGAGTTTTCACTCATCATCAACCATTAGTAATCGTTCGATCCAACAGAAAAAAACAGAGACTAGTGTTAGCATAATATGTGAAAAAAATAGTTGATTTCAATTCTTAGCTTGTTCTTCACATGTTCAGTGTTCATTCTTGTATTCCCTATGTTCCTTATCATGTCTTCATATTCTCTATAAGTTCATATTCCCTGCATGTTCACTCTATTCATCAACTTTTTCTTACATGTTTTCTGTGTTCACCGTATGTTCACTGTGTTCATTCCCCTACTTAACCTCAATTTTTTTTATGTTCTTTGTTTCTTTAAACCAATTTGTTTCTTCCATTCACTAACTAGTTCTTTGTCAAATAATATTATACTGCAATACAGTCCCCTCAACAATTTTAGTCACCAAGTTTTAATTACAAAACTATGTCAAAGTAATTCTCGTCGTCGTCAACTTAATAGTTCTACCAACCCCGTTCTTAAACAAATCTACACTTTATTCAGTTCCAAATTTACAAAGACAAACCTTTCTTGTAACTTCTTAACTAAAAATCTTTCGCCAATCAACTAAAACATAGTCACTTTCCTCATTTCTCAACTAAACTTATTATCCAATCAACCAAAAAATAGTCAAAGGAATCTTTCCAACCCTGTTCATAACTAAACTTATTCCCTAGTCATCAGAAAAATAACCGTGTTCTTCATGTTTCATTGTCATTTCATAACTAAAATTATCCATCAATCAACAGAAAAAAGTCATATTCATCATCATTGTTCCTAACTAAAATTATGTTTTGTCAAGTACGAAAAAATAACCAAAGATATCTTTCATCGCTGTTCTTAACTGACATTATACTTTGGGGAGCACAAAAATAGTCTCCCTCCTCATGTTTTGTCTTTTTCCTTAACTACAAGTATTCATTAGTGAAATAAAAAATAGTTACTTCATCATGTTTCCCTGTCATTTCTTAACTGAAATATCACTTCTCTCATCTGAAATAGTCATGTGTAGCCTCTTTCCAACACGGTTCTTAACTAAAGTAGCCTTTCATTTTGCTAAAATAGTCATATTCATCATTGTTCCTAACTAAATTATATGTCGTTAAGTAAGAAATATAGTCAAAGACACTCTTCGAGACATCATGGACTTACTCAAAGACATCAAAGTTGCACTCAAAGACATCCTTTGAGACATCAAAGACATCCTTTAAGACTTCAAGGGGAACTCTTCGAGATATCAAAAGACACTCTCAAACACTCAAAAATTTACTCGCATCCTTAAAGTTATTCTCAGAGTCATCAAAAAGTTAATCTCAGTCAACAAAATGTTATTCTCTAAGTAACCTTTCGTTCATCAGAGAAACTTTCTAAGACATCTTCGTTCATTAAAGTTATTCTCGGAGCTATCAAAATTAATCTCTAAAACAACAAAAGTTAATCTCGATCATCAAAGTTGATCTGCAAGATATCTTCGAGACATCAAAGTTACTCTTCATTACATCAAAGACTCATTCAAATACTACTCTTGTTCTCAGAAGTCATTCTCAAAGTCATCACCGATTTTCTCAGAGTCACCAAAGTTATTCTCTGAGTTAACAAAATACCACTCATGTTCTCAAAAGACATTCTCAAAGTCATCAAAGTTATTCAAAGAGCTAACAAAAGTTATTCTCGGAGTCACCTTCGTTCTTCAAAGAAACTTTCCAAAACATCTTTGTTCATCAAAGTTATTCTCGGAGTCATCAAAGGTATTCTCTAACTCACTTTTGGTCATTAAAGTTAATTTCTATGTTATAAAAGTTTGTCTCAGAGACATCTAAAGTTAATCTTAGAGTTATCAAATGTAATCTCTAACTCACTTTTGTTCATCAAAGTTGATCTCAGAGTTAACAAAGGTAATCTCTAACTCACTCTCGTTCATCAAAGTTGTTTCAAAGACATCAAAGTTAATCTCAGAGTTATCCAAAGATATTCTCATGTCCACAAAGTTATTCCAAGAGACGTCAAAGTTAATCTCAGACATCTTCATTCATAAAAGTTATTCTCAGAGCCATCTAAAGTTATTCTCTAAGACATCAAAGTTATTCTAAGAGCTATCAAAAGTTATTCTCAGTCATGATATGTTATTCTCTAAGTAACCTTCCGTTCATCAAAGTTATTCTCTAAGACAACAAAGTCATTCTCAGAGTCATCAAAAGTTATTCTCAGACTCACCTTCGTTATTCAAAGAAGCCTTCTGAGACATCCTCGTTCAACAAAACTGTCCTCAGAGCCACCAAAAAAGTTAAATACAGTCATCAAAGTTATTCTCTAAGTAACTTTTCGTTTATCAGAGAAGCTTTCTAAGACATCTTTGTTCATCAAAGTTGATCTCTAAGACATCAAAGTTGTTCTCTAAGACATCAATGTTGTTCTCTAAGACATCAATGTTGTTCTCTAAATCATAAAAGTTAATCTCTAAGACATCAATGTTGTTCTCTAAATCATAAAAGTTAATCTCTAAGACATCAATGTTGTTCTCTAAATCATAAAAGTTAATCTCTAAGGCACCTTCGTCTACTAGAGAAACTTTCCAATCCATCTTCGTTGATCAAAGTTATTCTCAGAATCATCAAAGAGATCTCTAATTCACCTTCGTTCACCAAAAAGTTGTTCTCTAAGACACCTTCGTTCATCAAAGAAACTCTCCGTCCATCATGTTATTTTTTAAGACATCTTCAGTCATAAAATTTTTCTCCAAAATGTAACTAGTTCAGCTTTTCATACCAAACCTGCACTTTTGTTAAAATATATTTTCTTAGTCACTTTACCCTAAAACTGTTCTCAGAACTACACTGCCCAAATCCTACGTAACCTATCCTCTCCACCCAATGTTACTTAGTTAACGTAACGTTCCTAAACCTAACTTTACCTATCCTAACTTAACTTACCTTACCTTTACCTATTGTACCTAACTTAACCTGCATAACCTAACTTTACCCTATCCTAACATGACTTACCTTACATTACCTATCTTACTTAACTTAACCTGCACAACCTAACTTACATAACTTATCTTACCTATCCTAACGTAACCTAACTTGCTTTACCTAACTTAATCTTACATTCCCAAACTGATGTATCCTAACTTATCTAGTCCAACCAGACATGATCTAACTTACATAATTATTCCTGCTGGTCTTTGTGTTTCGTCAATCATTGTCTCATATTCATTTACTCATTTCAAGGGTTAATTTCTCAAATGGACATTTTTGCATTTCAAGTGTTATTTGTTTAAGATTGGGTGTTTAACCATTTCAAAGGATTTTTGTTATATATGGGAATTTACTCGTTTCAAGGGCAAATTTCTCAAATGGTCATTTTTGCAGATCAAGGGTTATTTGTTAAAGTTCATCAAGTTGCTCATAAGTTGTATTTATTATGTTTGTTATTATTTATTCTTATTCCCCAACCCCTTAACCTAACCTCTTGTAATCTTAGTGTATTTAGTAGGTTCTATCATATGTTCTTATTCCCCAACCCTTTAACCAAACCTTTCAGATGTAGTTTATTGTGTTTTTTGACGTATTTGTTGAATATATTATCCTTTTCCTAACCTTTCAGATGTAGTTTTGTTTCTCCTTTTTGTATATTTTTACCCAAACCCACCACCCCACTTAACCTTCTTTCCTTCTTTTACTTTATTTTCACAAATAAGTTCATTCTTTATCTTAGTAATAATAATAAAATTACAATAGTAAAGAACCAGATCTACTAAGACTTGAAATTGAGAAAAACAAGAGAGCAAGTGAGTGAGAGCATGAAACAAGGAGAAAAGAGTAAGAGAGAGGGGGGAGGAAGAGCATGGGGGCACTAGACTTGAATTTGAGAAAAAGAAAATCTAAGTGAATGAGAGGGTGAGAGAATGGGAGCATTAAGACTTGAATTTGAGAAAGAAGAGAGCATTTGAGCAAATGAGTGAGAGAGAGGGGGAGGAAGAGAGAGAGAATAAGGGAGATAGAAAAGGAGGGTTAGAAGGAGTAGGAGAAACAAAGTAAAAGAAGGAAAGAAGGTTAAGTGGGATGGTGGGTTTGGGTAAAAATATACAAAAAGGAGAAACAAAACTACATCTGAAAGGTTAGGAAAAGGATAATATATTCAACAAATACGTCAAAAAACACAATAAACTACATCTGAAAGGTTAGGTTAAAGGGTTGGGGAAAAAGAACATATGATAGAACCTACTAAATACACTAAGGTTACAAGAGGTCAGGTTAAGGGGTTGGGGAATAAGAATAAATAATAACAAACATAATAAATACAACTTATGAGCAACTTGATGAACTTTAACAAATAACCCTTGATCTGCAAAAATGACCATTTGAGAAATTTGCCCTTGAAACGAGTAAATTCCCATATATAACAAAAATCCTTTGAAATGGTTAAACACCCAATCTTAAACAAATAGCACTTGAAATGCAAAAATGTCCATTTGAGAAATTAACCCTTGAAATGAGTAAATGAATATGAGACAATGATAGACGAAACACAAAGACCAGCAGGAATAATTATGTAAGTTAGATCATGTCTGGTTGGACTAGATAAGTTAGGATACATCAGTTTGGGAATGTAAGATTAAGTTAGGTAAAGCAAGTTAGGTTACGTTAGGATAGGTAAGATAAGTTATGTAAGTTAGGTTGTGCAGGTTAAGTTAAGTAAGATAGGTAATGTAAGGTAAGTCATGTTAGGATAGGGTAAAGTTAGGTTATGCAGGTTAAGTTAGGTACAATAGGTAAAGGTAAGGTAAGTTAAGTTAGGATAGGTAAAGTTAGGTTTAGGAACGTTACGTTAACTAAGTAACATTGGGTGGAGAGGATAGGTTACGTAGGATTTGGGCAGTGTAGTTCTGAGAACAGTTTTAGGGTAAAGTGACTAAGAAAATATATTTTAACAGAAGTGCAGGTTTGGTATGAAAAGCTGAACTAGTTACATTTTGGAGAAAAATTTTATGACTGAAGATGTCTTAAAGAATAACATGATGGACGGAAAGTTTCTTTGATGAACGAAGGTGTCTTAGAGAACAACTTTTTGGTGAACGAAGGTGAATTAGAGATCTCTTTGATGATTCTGAGAATAACTTTGATCAACGAAGATGGATTGGAAAGTTTCTCTAGTAGACGAAGGTGCCTTAGAGATTAACTTTTATGATTTAGAGAACAACATTGATGTCTTAGAGATTAACTTTTATGATTTAGAGAACAACATTGATGTCTTAGAGATTAACGTTTATGATTTAGAGAACAACATTGATGTCTTAGAGAACAACATTGATGTCTTAGAGAACAACTTTGATGTCTTAGAGATCAACTTTGATGAACAAAGATGTCTTAGAAAGCTTCTCTGATGAACGAAAAGTTACTTAGAGAATAACTTTGATGACTGTATTTAACTTTTTTGATGGCTCTGAGGACAGTTTTGTTGAACGAGGATGTCTCAGAAGGCTTCTTTGAATAACGAAGGTGAGTCTGAGAATAACTTTTGATGACTCTGAGAATGACTTTGTTGTCTTAGAGAATAACTTTGATGAACGGAAGGTTACTTAGAGAATAACATATCATGACTGAGAATAACTTTTGATAGCTCTTAGAATAACTTTGATGTCTTAGAGAATAACTTTAGATGGCTCTGAGAATAACTTTTATGAACGAAGATGTCTGAGATTAACTTTGACGTCTCTTGGAATAACTTTGTGGACATGAGAATATCTTTGGATAACTCTGAGATTAACTTTGATGTCTTTGAAACAACTTTGATGAACGAGAGTGAGTTAGAGATTACCTTTGTTAACTCTGAGATCAACTTTGATGAACAAAAGTGAGTTAGAGATTACATTTGATAACTCTAAGATTAACTTTAGATGTCTCTGAGACAAACTTTTATAACATAGAAATTAACTTTAATGACCAAAAGTGAGTTAGAGAATACCTTTGATGACTCCGAGAATAACTTTGATGAACAAAGATGTTTTGGAAAGTTTCTCTGAAGAACGAAGGTGACTCCGAGAATAACTTTTGTTAGCTCTTTGAATAACTTTGATGACTTTGAGAATGTCTTTTGAGAACATGAGTGGTATTTTGTTAACTCAGATAATAACTTTGGTGACTCTGAGAAAATCGGTGATGACTTTGAGAATGACTTCTGAGAACAAGAGTAGTATTTGAATGAGTCTTTGATGTAATGAAGAGTAACTTTGATGTCTCGAAGATATCTTGCAGATCAACTTTGATGATCGAGATTAACTTTTGTTGTTTTAGAGATTAATTTTGATAGCTCCGAGAATAACTTTAATGAACGAAGATGTCTTAGAAAGTTTCTCTGATGAACGAAAGGTTACTTAGAGAATAACATTTTGTTGACTGAGATTAACTTTTTGATGACTCTGAGAATAACTTTAAGGATGCGAGTAAATTTTTAAGTGTTTGAGAGTGTCTTTTGATATATCGAAGAGTTCCCCTTATACAGTCTTACCCCTTATAAAGTCTCTTGAAGTCTTAAAGGATGTCTTTGATGTCTCAAAGGATGTCTTTGAGTGCAACTTTGATGTCTTTGAGTGCAACTTTGATGTCTTTGAGTAAGTCCATGATGTCTCGAAGAGTGTCTTTGACTATATTTCTTACTTAACGACATATAATTTAGTTAGGAACAATGATGAATATGACTATTTTAGCAAAATGAAAGGCTACTTTAGTTAAGAACCGTGTTGGAAAGAGGCTACACATGACTATTTCAGATGAGAGAAGTGATATTTCAGTTAAGAAATGACAGGGAAACATGATGAAGTAACTATTTTTTATTTCACTAATGAATACTTGTAGTTAAGGAAAAAGACAAAACATGAGGAGGGAGACTATTTTTGTGCTCCCCAAAGTATAATGTCAGTTAAGAACAGCGATGAAAGATATCTTTGGTTATTTTTCGTACTTGACAAAACATAATTTTAGTTAGGAACAATGATGATGAATATGACTTTTTTCTGTTGATTGATGGATAATTTTAGTTATGAAATGACAATGAAACATGAAGAACACGGTTATTTTTTTGATGACTAGGGAATAAGTTTAGTTATGAACAGGGTTGGAAAGATTCCTTTGACTATTTTTTGGTTGATTGGATAATAAGTTTAGTTGAGAAATGAGGAAAGTGACTATGTTTTAGTTGATTGGCGAAAGATTTTTAGTTAAGAAGTTACAAGAAAGGTTTGTCTTTGTAAATTTGGAACTGAATAAAGTGTAGATTTGTTTAAGAACGGGGTTGGTAGAACTATTAAGTTGACGACGACGAGAATTACTTTGATATAGTTTTGTAAATAAAACTTGGTGACTAAAATTGTTGAGGGGACTGTATTGCAGTATAATATTATTTGACAAAGAACTAGTTAGTGAATGGAAGAAACAAATTGGTTTAAAGAAACAAAGAACATAAAGAAAATTGAGGTTAAGTAGGGGAATGAACACAGTGAACATACGGTGAACACAGAAAACATGTAAGAAAAAGTTGATGAATAGAGTGAACATGCAGGGAATATGAACTTATAGAGAATATGAAGACATGATAAGGAACATAGGGAATACAAGAATGAACACTGAACATGTGAAGAACAAGCTAAGAATTGAAATCAACTATTTTTTTCACATATTATGCTAACACTAGTCTCTGTTTTTTCTGTTGGATCGAACGATTACTAATGGTTGATGATGAGTGAAAACTCGCGCTATGGAAAGACTCAAGGTCAGTCCCTAACGAGATGCGACGAGACGGAATGAGTAACCACGCTTACATTTTCAAATGTTATAAGAACTGAAAAGCAGACTTGTTATAAGAACTGAAAAGCAGACTTAACCCAGAGCTCATCCGGACTGTTTACATTGGATAATGTAGGTCTTAAGAGAGAGAGAGAGAGAGAGAGTGTGTTGAACTCGGGATAATGAACAAGACAATTTAATAATAGTAACAAGATTGTGTTTTCCATATTATGCTTATGATGATACTAAGGCTTAGAACAGAACATCCGGTCTGGGAAGGGGGCAGTGATGGTTCAGCCATGGAGGGGGTGGTAGGGGTATGGGTTTGTGGGGGTGGACTGGGGGAGGGTACGGCTGGCACATTCATTCAGGTTTTAGTAAACGCTAACCTCCGGACTTTGACTGAGATTACTAAGTGAAGTGACGTGTGGTGGACTTTAGAGAGGGAGAGACAGAGAGACAGAGAGGCAGAGTGACAGAGCGAGAGAGAGAGACAGAGACAGAGAGACAGAGAGAGAGACAGAGAGAGACAGAGAGAGAGAGAGACAGAGAGAGAGACAGAGAGAGAGACAGAGAGAGAGAACAGCAAATTATGATTTGTTATAATAATAAGATTGAAGACCAGCTTATGACTGGATATTCTTAAAAAAAATGCTATTTCAGCAAAGAATGGTGATACTAAAGCTTAGAACAGAACATCCGGTCTGGGAAGGGGGCAGTGATGGTTCGGCCATGGAGGGGGTGGTAGGGGTAAGGGTAAGTGGGGGTGGACGGGGAGGGGCTAAGGCCGGTCCATTACCTTGTCAATCTCAGTACGTCTCAATCCGCCGCGAAGGTGAGACCTTGACAAGATAGCTCCGCACAGCTGTAATGGATGGATGTAGGACGAAGAGGTGATGGAGATTGAGTAAACATGCATACATTTCAATGATCACAGTTAACAAGAACAATTTGTAGGTAGAGATCGCGTCTCCGTGACGATGTGAAATGTTTCTCTCTTTTAGTAAACGCTAACCTCCAGACTTTGAGTTTACTAAGTGAAGTGTCGTGTGGTGGACTATAGAGAGGGAGAGAGAGAGAGAGAGAGAGAGAGAGAGAGAGAGAGGGAGAGAGAGAGAGAGAGAGAGAGAGAGAGAGAGAGAGAGAGAGAGAGAGAGAGAGAGACAGAGAGAGACAGAGAGAGAGACAGAGAGACAGAGAGACAGACAGAGAGACAGAGAGAGGCAGAGAGACAGAGAGAGAGAGACAGAGAGACAGAGCGAGAGAGAGAGAGACAGAGAGACAGAGAGAGAGAGACAGAGAGATAGAGACAGAGAGAGAGAAAGAGAGAGAGAGAGAGAGAGTGAGAGAGAGATAGAGAGAGAGAGAGACAGAGAGAGACAGAGAGACAGATCGTTACTCTTAAAATGTTATTTAGGCAAAGAACGAACGAAGTTGGTATATTGTCCATGTTACATTAATGATATTGGGTAAAGAACGAAGTTAGCATATTGGTCGTGTTACCTTATAAGGTTATAAGGGTGAGAGTGAAGGGGGGCTCGAAAATTGACATAGTGGTTATCCTCTGATGCGCTGTCAGTCTAAGTGAAATGGAGAAAGATGCGTGAACAGCGGCAGCAGGAGAAAGGAAAATGATGTTACTTTCCCCAACTATTAAATGATCTGGAGAGAGAGAGAGAGAGAGACAGAGAGACAGAGTTGCTGACTGTAGCTACATCTCCCCTTAACGAAACGCACTGGGTAACGGTTGCCCAACCACTTCCGCCATGTCCAAGGAAGTAATGGCAGTCATTGCCTACCCTCCGGGAGATACAACCATAGTACTTGGAAAAAGTCTTTCAGTCAGCCTCTAGCCATTGACCTGTACGCACACCCCTCCGCGGACATTGAAAAACACTTAAAGGTAATGGTATACAGTCCTCCTGCTGGAGTCTACTCTCTCATCCTCTCACACTTAGGACTTCCTGTAGTGGGAGTTAATGGTTTGTCTAACCGCATAATGACCCAGAGCAGTCTCACGACGACGAGGGGAAGCTCCACTCACCCTTCCCTCCATCCATCCCTCCCCTATCCCTCCCCCACCCCAAACAACATAACAGACTATGTTGGCACTCCTCTAATCTACACTCCATCTCTACTGACTCATGATCATCAAAATTATTATCCGCACGCAGGATTAAGTCTACGCAAAACACACATACATATTCATTTACTCCTTCCTCTTATCCTTCTATTTTCTTACTCTATCACATACTCTCCTACATCCCAAAACCACATGGCTTCACTCTTTCATGACCAGAACACACCCCAAAACCACGAGGACTAGAACCGCGCGCTCCAATTACCTCTGACACGCGCCAAACTTCCGGGAAATTCCCCAAAAACCCTCTGCGACTACGACGACGCGCAACACCTGGCATCCAACAACATAACTTACTCTCTTTCCTGACCACATACCCAAACACAGGATGCTCACACGCGTCCGAAACATGCCAAACTTCCGGGAAAATCCCCTCCAAAAACCCTCTGCCACTACGACGACGCGCTGCGACTACAACGACGCGCGACACCTGCCCAGATGGCACTCAAGAGTGCCACCTGGGCAGGTGGTGCGCGTCGCCGTAGGCGTACTTTACACTACTACTTTACACTACTCACATATTCTACTCATTCATGTCTATTTAATCAAGAACTGCAGCCAAGAACAACAACAACAACTACTTCCAGACGTCTAGACAATACACCAATCTACCTACCCCATTGCCCGTCACCCCACCTCGCACCTGGGTCGCCAGGAAACCACGCCCTCCAAAACAAGCAGCTTAATAACCAGTTAATAGTTAAAGAAGTCACCAGTGCTATCTACCCGGCCGATATTCTGTATAAATAGAGCGTCCTCGTGCAACATGAGTTAGATTACTCCTGTGTGCTCAACTGAGTAGACCTGTTAACACATTTTGGCGTTGTTAAGGGATTTAGTCAGACTAGCTCATAGTATTCCACACCATATTTTATTTTGCACCGTAACGTAACGTAAATTTGATTATTCATCTTGTTTCTTTTGTACATTTTGTATTAAAGCCAAGCCTGGATATTTTTGTAATTTGTTTAATTTATTTTTAAAGTAAAGTATTTTTAAATGTTTTTTCCCTCTGCTTTATCCTACAGTTTCTCACTGTAAAGACACCTTTTGCAGTTTAACTTGTTTTCTTTTTTTTAATATTTTGTGACTGGCATTACAGAGACTGCATGACCACCAACGTTTCCCGTCACATATTGAGGGCCTGTCCGGGAGCTTAGCTCAGGTAAATGCTTCTAGACCCTTCACTTAAAGTTGTGGTAACTGTACTTAGCTTTATTACAAATTTGATTTTTTAGAACTCTTATTCTTTGACTAATTTTAATGGTGCTTCATATTGTTTACTTTCCAGATGTAGCATTTTATGATTGTTGGATGACTTTGGATTATGTTGTGTCTGGTGGCCACAGTCGTACTCTTGATGGGTTGTTCCATAATCTTTGCTATATCCTGTGTTTCCACCGTATTCTCGTCCCTACAGGAGAGTTCTCATTCAGACAGAACACCCCCTTTGGTACCCTGGTACTTTGGTCTGTCTTCGGGTCAAGTACACCCACTTCTTTGCAACCTGAACGTAGGAGGATATAGAGGGCCAAAGTTCCTCTTGCACAGACTATGCTGTAAGGTTGGGACCCTACTAGCATTCCTCGTCATTAATTGACACTTCGGACCCCTACGAGTCGGTCAGAGATATGGTACTTACACAGGTAGGGAGTTAACTTTCTTTTCCAGAGCACAAAGATTGTTAATTCTGTAAGTACTATCTAGTTTTAGTAGGAAAGCTCTTACCTTTGCTTTCGTCATTAGAGACAAGGTAAGAAATCCCTACATCTATTGGACTACCTTCGAGATAATTATCTCAACAATCAAGTAGGATCCTCCTTGCCCTTATCTTCGTCATATAGAGTACCGGGTACAAGATTCCCTACTTTCTTGAAATGCTTAGTTTCATTTTTTATCTTGATTGTAACCTTGATTATTAAGTTTAAAACAGGATAGTTTACCTTTGCCACTTCATTCTGTCACTGACATTTCATATTTTGGTACATCCACCTGGGTATTCTCTTGAATATATTTGCTATCATTCACCATGTTTCGTCTTTCCACATTTAGACAGAAACCAAACGATGAAGTGAGCACACTAGTTCGTGCCACCAAGGCGGAGATGCTGACTCTAGTAAATGAGTACAACCTTACAGCCCCCCATGGAGCCACTAAAACTGATTTGCACAACCTCATCCTGGACCACTTATTAGACAATGACGCTATTACTCCTGAATCTCATGAACATTAATTAATTGCAGACAAGAACGCCTTGGCAGCCATAAAATTGAAGCTAGAACTCGCCAACTCTGAACGTGAACCTCTGAAAGAACAAGCTGCCTTTCAAAAGGAAGCTCTCCAGAGGAAGGAACGGGAAGCTGAACTTCAACTTAAGCTCGCTGAAAAAGAATATGAGTATGAGAAAGAACTAGCTGCCCTATAACGTAAGCAGGTTGAATTCCAACGTGAGCATGAGAGGGAACAGCTCGAAGTAAAAGAACGCGAGCTGGAGATACAACGTGAACACGATAAGAAGCAAGCCGCCAGTGCTCTAGACCACCATAAGAAAGAACTTGACTGAGAAACCACACACCACACTCGGCGCCAACAAGCTGAAGCTAAACTTCCAGTACGTTTTAACCTTTCACATGCAATTAAGTTAATGCCATCTTTTGTTGAGGCAGAAGTAGATGTCTTTTTTTACTTCATATGATGCTCTGGCTACCGAACTTAGCTGGCCTCAGGATCAATGGTCTGTGCTTCTCAGGTCTCATTTAGCAGGTAAAGCTGCAGTGACTCTCAGTACTATAGCGTCTGAAACCGACTACAAGGTACTGAAGCAAGCGATGCTCGATGCCTACCTCCTCTCCGCCGAGACCTACAGACGTAAGTTCAGGGATTACCTTAAGGCAAGTGCTACCACTTATCTAGAGTTTGCCAATAACAAAAAGAGATATTTTATGAAGTGGCTGGAAGCCGCAAAAGTCTCTACCTTTGCAGATCTCGTCAACCTCATCCTGATGGAAGAATTCCTTAGGAGTGTACCTAATCTAGGTACCCTGTACCTAGGCGTGTTTCTGCCCGAAGCGCTGCGCGTACTAGTGGCTTAAATACTATGCTATGTATTCTCTCAAACCCAATGTACCTTCTTGTATATAAATAAATAAATAAATAAATAAATAAATAAATAAACCAATACGTCTCTACCTAGCCGACAAGGAAGAAAACGACCTTACCAGATGTGCTCAATTGGCTGACTCCTACAGTCTTATTCATAGAGTACCAGCCGACACGCCATCAAGTAAGACCTCCTGGTTTAGTCCTGAGAAAGTGAGTACCAGTAATGTGAACTCCTCGTTGTATTGCAATTATTGCAAAGATTATGGGCATACCATAGAAAAGTGTACCCATCCACACTGTAAGGTCAGCAGTGAAAATAAGCCCAAATCACCTCCTAAAATTCACAAGAGTCCTAAGCCTGTAATGAATATTTTTGTTTCTTCCACTGATCTTTCCCTTTTCAACAGACACTTGTACTCCGGAACAGTCTCTGCCAGCCGTGGAAGTTCGGAGGAGAGGTACAAAGTGAAGATCTTGTGGGACACCGCTGCTCTACAGTCCTTTCTTCTGAAATCAGCTGTACTCAACGTCAACTACACTGGAGAAACTGTCCTCATCACGGACCTAACTGTCACTACTCCATATCCACTTGCCAGAGTCCGCCTGGATTGTCCGTTTATGTAAGGTGAAGTCCCAGTCGCCATCCGGGAAAAGCTTTTTCCCATGTCAGGAGTTCAACTTCTCCTGGGTAACGACTTGGCAGAAGATCAACAACCTGCGAATGTAATCATCAAGGAAGATCCCCAGGTATGTGACTCGGCAGTGGAAAATCCTGTTTTGCAGTTGGTTGAAGAGGTCGAATCAAAAGATTCTGATGACGTCTTCCCTCCTGTTATGGTGACGAAGCTGGCCACAGCTGCTCGCCCGAAACCTGCTGTTGCAGCTGTTCCTCAAGATCCTCCAAGCCTTTCACCGAATCTCACAGTGCTGGAGTTCCGTAAGTTGCAGAGAGAGAGGATCCCTCCTTAACATCTTTATTCTTAGAGGCTGAGACACAACCTAACTCTATCGCCGGTTTCTTTGTAGAAAAAAAAGTGTTGTACCGGAATTATGGAACCAGGAAATCGAAGGTGAACGACGATCGGGCTAACATCAAACAACTGGTAGTTCCCAACAGCCTACGATCAGAGATCTTGCGTCTAGTCCAGGGATTTCGCTCACACTACGGGTTTTATAAGACCTACAAGGCCCTGAAACAGGACTACTACTGGTCAGATATGATTCGAAACATTAAACACCATGTCAGAATTTTTCACATGACTCAGATGACAGGTAAGCCGAATGCTCTTCTATTAAAGCCATCCCTAATACAGGTACCAGTGTTGTCTGAGCCGTTCAGCCATATCAACAACTATGACGAGCCTCTGTCCCAGACAAGCTTAGGTAATATTCCTCTATGTAATACCCCGTGTTCTACTATCAGGTATTCTACAGCAGTTTCCTTCCAGAATAGCACCGCCAGGAAAGTCAGAACAAGCGTGATAACACCTCCAACGACCTGAGTAAGACAACCAACATCACCAAGGTATTCTCTAATCCTTCTCGTTGTACTTGGTCTAACTACAATGGTTCTAAATTCTCGATCTATTCCAACACCAGGAAAGATCCTTCTCTCTACGAACCAAATTTAAATAAACGTGCTCCTCCAGACAACTTTACCAGTCCTCAGCTAAAATATTGTAAGACAAACTTGCCTTCCATTGCACTTGAAAGGCGTAAATCCCTGTCTAGTACTAACTCCATTCTCACCCTGCCAGGTATTAGAAAACCTTCAGTCTTCCATCTTGGCGATAGGAACACCATCACACCACCGAGAGATGTGATCATGAACTATAGCTACAGTCATTATAGAACAGCCACTCGATATCCAGCCCGACGTGCAACACAACGTATCATCCAATCTACTAGGTTACAACTTCAACCTCACCTAGGACTTCAACATTCTTCGGTCCCTCTGTCAGGATCAGTTCTCCAAACTTCGCTGAATCCTGCATCACCATGTGAACATCATGTATCACAATCTCTTTCAGTTCCTAGTGCTAGCCCAGTTCTCCAATCAGCGCTTCCTATGCTGGGCCTTGCATCAAAGGAACAATCTCACCCTCTCCTTGGATCACCATTCTCGTCGATCCATTCAGCAGGCTCTATTCTACAGCAAATTCATATTTCACAGAGTCCTGCAGAGTCACCATCTTCAAGCACCATTTTCTCCAGCTTCTGCAGCAGACCCAGTTCTCCAACCAACATTTGCTTCACTGGGCCCTGTACCTGCAGAACTTCAACATCACCATCAAAGGCTCGAACAACATCGATGCCGATGCACTTTCACGAGTCCACAGGGTGGACTCATCCACTATTCTACACTCCGCTGCAGTCGAATAGGCAATAGGAGCAGGCTTCGCGGGAGAGCTGTCACGGTAAAATCTTTAGTAAGAGATTCGGCCTGCTCCCTCATCACCTACTCTACTCATTCACGTCTATTTAATGAAGTAAGTAAGTAATTATCAAAAGAAGGCACCAAACCGGGAAGGCTATGTAGCACCATCAAAGACGCAAAATAATCAGAGGGCGCTAAATATCACCAAGGATGCCAATACGAGAACAAAAACGCATAAGGCGAACGATATCAAAAGTATCCGAGTCACCAAGAATTCTATCGAGGGACAGGTGACCGCGAGGGGCGGTCGGAAAGCAAGACATACGCTCGTCCTGGAAGTCAGGACATTCAAGAAGGACATGCACGACCGTAAGAGGGACAATGCAACTAGGACAATAAGGAGCAGGGCGGCGCTCCATCAAGTGACCATGGGTTAAGCGAGTATGGCCAATACGCAACCTCGCCAGAGCTGTTTCCCACCGCCGGTTACGGTGGAAGGAGGACTGCCACGAGGAAACACAACATTTAAGAGTACGTAGCTTGTTACCAGTAACAGACAACCAAGAAGCCTGCCAACGGGTAAGGACTGAGGAATGGATAACCGGGTAAAAGTCGGAATACGGAATGCCTTTACGAGAGATGGGACACGAGCGGACAGCTTCCTTGGCGGCAGCATCCGCACGCTCATTTAAAGACACACCAATATGGCTGGGAACCCAACAAAACTCAACCGACTTAAATTTACTATGAACGAGAAACAGCCAATGCTGGATCTCGACAACCACTGGATGAACTGGATTAAAGGACCCGAGAGCCATGAGGGCACTACGAGAGTCAACAACAACTACAAAGGAAGACTGACAACGAGAAAGTAGGAGACGAAGAGCATAGAGAATAGCATAAAGTTCCGCTGTAAAGATGCTAGTCTCCGGAGGCAAGCGACACATATAAGTGCGATCAGGAAAAACAACAGAGTAGCCAACACCGTCCGCTGACTTAGACCCATCGGTGAAGACAGAAACGGAGCGGGAGTGAGAAGAAAAGTGCTCAAGGAAAAGGCGTTTTAGAACCGTAGGAGGGGTAAAAGCTTTAGTGATACGGGTCAAGGAAGTACAAAACCGCGGAAGAGGGACCCTCCACGGGGGCAAAGAAGGAACAACACGAGGAGAAACATCAGAAATACGAACGGAGAGAGAATCCTGTAGGCGAGATAACCGGACAGAAAGAGGGAGGTGGTGAAGAGGAACAGGAACCGCAGGAGGGGTAAAAGTTAAAGCACGACAGAGGTGAGAGGAAGGATGTTGCAAGGACCGCGCAAGATAGCGAAGACAGTAGCGATCACGGCGGTCCTGGAGAGACAGGAAGCCAGTGTCAACATACAAGCTAAGGATGGGAGTCGAACGAAAGGCACCAGAACTGAGGCGCAACCCAGTATGGTGCAAAGCATCAAGACGGCGAAGAGTAGAAGGAGAAGCAGACGAGTAAGCAGGGCAACCAAAATCGAGCTTAGACAGGACGAGAGAGGAATGTAAAGCAAGGAGAGTGCGCCTATCTGCCCCCCAAGAAGTATGGGACAAGACCCGAAGGAGGGTAAGGGCCTTAGAGCACTCAACACGGAGGTAAGAGATATGGGGAGACCAAGACAAACGAGTGTCAAGGAATAACCCCAAAAGCTTCGCGGAATCTTTGTATTCAAGGGGATGACCATAAAGTGACAAAGAGGGACGAAGAACAACCCGTTTCCGCGTAAAAGTCATGGCACAAGTCTTAGAAGTAGAGAACTTGAAGCCATGACCAGAAGGAAGAGAGGAAAGAAGACCATTGAGGGCAACAAGAAAAAGAGTAGTGCTCAGAACACTACCCTGGGGCACACCTTCGTATTGCTGAAAAGAGGGAGAGAGAGCGGTACCAAGGCGCACCCGAAAGGAACGACGAGAGAGGAAGCTGCGGAGAAAGAGAGGGAGATGACCACGAAGGCCAAAAGAATGAAGTTGAGATAGGATATGATAACGCCAAGTGGTGTCGTAAGCCTTTTCTAGGTCAAAAAGGACGGCAACAACGGAGGTCTTCGCAGCAAAAGCAGTACGAATATAGACCTCCAAGTTCACCAGGACATCTGTCGTGCTGCGGCACTTGCGGAAACCAAATTGAGAAGGGGAGAGGAGGTGATGGTGTTCCAGGAACCACATCAGACGAACGTTAACCATACGTTCAAAGAGTTTGCAGACACAACTTGTGAGAGCAATAGGGCGAAAGTCCTTAGGGGAAGTACCCAGAGACCCCGGTTTGCGAACAGGGAGGACAACGGCATCGAGCCAGTCCTCAGGGACTGACGACGACTCCCAGATCCGATTATACAGACTCAGTAAATACTGAGACGTGCTCGGAGGGAGATGGCGAAGCATCTCATAATGAATACCATCGGAGCCCGCCGCCGTAGAACCGCAGAGGGCCAGGGCAGAACGAAGTTCAGAGAGAGAGAAGGGATCATTATAGGGAAGCTGAAGATGAGTGCAGAAATCTAAAGGACGAGACTCAAGGACAGGTTTACGAAGAAGGAAAGATTGGGGAAGATGAAGACCAGAGCTAACAGAAGAAAAGTGGGAACCCAGTTCGGAAGCGACCTGCAACGGGTCCGCCACAAGAGTATCATGGAGGTGAAGGACCGGTGAAACATCGGTCTATTTAATGAAGAATTGCAGCCAAGAACAACAACAACAGCTACTTCCAGACGTCAAGACAATACCACCAGTCTACTAACCCCACTACCCGTCACCCCACCTCGCACCTGGGTCACTGGGAGACCGCATCTCTGAAACAAGCAGTTTAACAGCCTGTTAATAGTTAAAGAAGTCACCAGCGCCATCAGCCCGGCCGATATTCTATATAAATAGAGCGTCCTCGTCCAACATGAGACAGATTACTCCTGTGTGCTCAACTGAAGTAGACCAGTTAACACATCTCAGTGTGGTAACGGATTTAGTCAGACTACCTCATAGTATTCGACACCATATTTTATTTTGCACCTTAACGTAATGTAAATTTGAATATTCATATTGTTTGTTTAGTACACTTTGTATTAAAGCCAAGCCTGGATATTTTTGTAATTTGTTTAATTTGTTTTTAAAGTAAAGTATTTTTAAATGTTTCTTCCCTCTGCTTTATCCTACAGTTTCTCATTGTGAAGACACCTTTTGCAGTTTAACTTTTTTTTTTTTAATATTTTGTGACTGGCATTACAGAGACTGCACGACCACCAACGTTTCCCGTCACAAAATATATATATATATATATATATATATATATATATATATATATATATATATATATATATATATATATATATATATATATATATATATATATATATATATATATATATATATATATATATATATATATATATATATATATATATATATATATATATATATATTTTATTAAATATGACCGAAAAAGTAAGATTAATAATTCTAACACGAATTTTCTCAATCTTTCGTACATTATGCTTCACTGTTGGAGGTAAATCAAAAATCACTTCTCCAAAATTCATTTTTATTTCTAGTCTGACGCGACACGGGCGCGTTTCGTAAAACTTATTACATTTTCAAAGACTTCACAAATACACAACTGATTAGAACTTGCGTTTCCCTGATTTTATATCTACATTTGAGTGAGGTGGGAAGGGTGATGTGGCATTACATTTGAGTGAGGTGGGAAGGATGATGTGGCATTAGAGGATATTAATAGGGTATTAAAAGTATCAACACAAGACAGAACACGAAACAATGGATATTGAATAGAAGTGTTTGTAGAAAGCCTATTGGTCCATATTTCTTGATGCTTCTATATTGGAGCGGAGTCTTGAGGTGGGTAGAATATAGTTGTGCAATAATTGGCTGTTGATTGCTGGTGTTGACTTCTTGATGTGTAGTGCCTCGCAAACGTCAAGCCGCCTGCTATCGCTGTATCTATCGATGATTTCTGTGTTGTTTACTAGGATTTCTCTGGCGATGGTTTGGTTATGGGAAGAGATTATATGTTCCTTAATGGAGCCCTGTTGTTTATGCATCGTTAAACGCCTAGAAAGAGATGTTGTTGTCTTGCCTATATACTGGGTTTTTTGGAGCTTACAGTCCCCAAGTGGGCATTTGAAGGCATAGACGACGTTAGTCTCTTTTAAAGCGTTCTGTTTCGTGTCTGGAGAGTTTCTCATGAGTAGGCTGGCCGTTTTTCTGGTTTTATAGTAAATCGTCAGTTGTATCCTCTGATTTTTGTCTGTAGGGATAACGTTTCTATTAACAATATCTTTCAGGACCCTTTCCTCTGTTTTATGAGCTGTGGAAAAGAAGTTCCTGTAAAATAGTCTAATAGGGGGTATAGGTGTTGTGTTAGTTGTCTCTTCGGAGGTTGCATGGCTTTTCACTTTCCTTCTTATGATGTCTTCGATGAAACCATTGGAGAAGCCGTTATTGACTAGAACCTGCCTTACCCTACAGAGTTCTTCGTCGACTTGCTTCCATTCTGAGCTGTGGCTGAGAGCACGGTCGACGTATGCGTTAACAACACTCCTCTTGTACCTGTCAGGGCAGTCGCTGTTGGCATTTAGGCACATTCCTATGTTTGTTTCCTTTGTGTAGACTGCAGTGTGGAAACCTCCGCCCTTTTCCATGACTGTTACATCTAGAAAAGGCAGCTTCCCATCCTTTTCCGTCTCGTAAGTGAAACGCAGCACGGAACTCTGCTCAAATGCCTCCTTCAGCTCCTGCAGATGTCTGACATCAGGTACCTGTGTAAAAATGTCGTCAACATACCTGCAGTATATGGCCGGTTTCAAGTTCATGTCGACTAAGACTTTTTGCTCGATGGTACCCATGTAGAAGTTTGCAAACAGGACACCTAGGGGAGAACCCATAGCGACCCCATCTACTTGCTTATACATATGCCCATCCGGGCTCAAGAAGGGTGCCTCTTTAGTACAAGCTTGGAGTAGTTTCCTCAGAATACTTTCTGGCATGTCAAGAGGAGTACAGGCTGGATCACGATACACTCTGTCGGCTATCATTCCGATTGTCTCGTCCACAGGTACGTTGGTAAACAGCGATTCCACGTCCAACGAGGCTCTTATCCCTGTGGCCCGTGCGCCCCGCAGTAAGTCCACAAATTCCTTTGGAGACTTCAGGCTGAAGGCGCAAGGAACATAAGGAGTCAGCAGGCCGTTGAGTCGCTTTGCCAATCTGTACGTGGGTGTGGGTATCTGGCTAATGATTGGCCGAAGTGGGTTTCCAGGCTTGTGCGTCTTGACATTTCCATACGCATATCCAGGTTTATATTCCCCAATGATCTTTGGCAGGTGGAGTCCGGATTTCTTGGCGTTCACAGTTTCGATCAGTTTGTTGACCTTTGCTTTTAATTCGGCTGTAGTGTCCTTCGTTACCCTTTGGAACTTAGTTTGGTCAGAGAGTATGATGTTCATTTTCGCCAGATATTCGTCTTTAGACGAATACGAAAATACGAATTCGTCTTTAGACGAAAAGACGAATATCTGGCGAAAATGAACATCATACTCTCTGACCAAACTAAGTTCCAAAGGGTAACGAAGGACACTACAGCAGAATTAAAAGCAAAGGTCAACAAACTGATCGAAACTGTGAACGCCAAGAAATCCGGACTCCACCTGCCAAAGATCATTGGGGAATATAAACCTGGATATGCGTATGGAAATGTCAAGACGCACAAGCCTGGAAACCCACTTCGGCCAATCATTAGCCAGATACCCACACCCACGTACAGATTGGCAAAGCGACTCAACGGCCTGCTGACTCCTTATGTTCCTTGCGCCTTCAGCCTGAAGTCTCCAAAGGAATTTGTGGACTTACTGCGGGGCGCACGGGCCACAGGGATAAGAGCCTCGTTGGACGTGGAATCGCTGTTTACCAACGTACCTGTGGACGAGACAATCGGAATGATAGCCGACAGAGTGTATCGTGATCCAGCCTGTACTCCTCTTGACATGCCAGAAAGTATTCTGAGGAAACTACTCCAAGCTTGTACTAAAGAGGCACCCTTCTTGAGCCCGGATGGGCATATGTATAAGCAAGTAGATGGGGTCGCTATGGGTTCTCCCCTAGGTGTCCTGTTTGCACACTTCTACATGGGTACCATCGAGCAAAAAGTCTTAGTCGACATGAACTTGAAACCGGCCATATACTGCAGGTATGTTGACGACATTTTTACACAGGTACCTGATGTCAGACATCTGCAGGAGCTGAAGGAGGCATTTGAGCAGAGTTCCGTGCTGCGTTTCACTTACGAGACGGAAAAGGATGGGAAGCTGCCTTTTCTAGATGTAACAGTCATGGAAAAGGGCGGAGGTTTCCACACTGCAGTCTACACAAAGGAAACAAACATAGGAATGTGCCTAAATGCCAACAGCGACTGCCCTGACAGGTACAAGAGGAGTGTTGTTAACGCATACGTCGACCGTGCTCTCAGCCACAGCTCAGAATGGAAGCAAGTCGACGAAGAACTCTGTAGGGTAAGGCAGGTTCTAGTCAATAACGGCTTCTCCAATGGTTTCATCGAAGACATCATAAGAAGGAAAGTGAAAAGCCATGCAACCTCCGAAGAGACAACTAACACAACACCTATACCCCCTATTAGACTATTTTACAGGAACTTCTTTTCCACAGCTCATAAAACAGAGGAAAGGGTCCTGAAAGATATTGTTAATAGAAACGTTATCCCTACAGACAAAAATCAGAGGATACAACTGACGATTTACTATAAAACCAGAAAAACGGCCAGCCTACTCATGAGAAACTCTCCAGACACGAAACAGAACGCTTTAAAAGAGACTAACGTCGTCTATGCCTTCAAATGCCCACTTGGGGACTGTAAGCTCCAAAAAACCCAGTATATAGGCAAGACAACAACATCTCTTTCTAGGCGTTTAACGATGCATAAACAACAGGGCTCCATTAAGGAACATATAATCTCTTCCCATAACCAAACCATCGCCAGAGAAATCCTAGTAAACAACACAGAAATCATCGATAGATACAGCGATAGCAGGCGGCTTGACGTTTGCGAGGCACTACACATCAAGAAGTCAACACCAGCAATCAACAGCCAATTATTGCACAACTATATTCTACCCACCTCAAGACTCCGCTCCAATATAGAAGCATCAAGAAATATGGACCAATAGGCTTTCTACAAACACTTCTATTCAATATCCATTGTTTCGTGTTCTGTCTTGTGTTGATACTTTTAATACCCTATTAATATCCTCTAATGCCACATCATCCTTCCCACCTCACTCAAATGTAATGCCACATCACCCTTCCCACCTCACTCAAATGTAGATATAAAATCAGGGAAACGCAAGTTCTAATCAGTTGTGTATTTGTGAAGTCTT
This sequence comes from Procambarus clarkii, assembly GCF_040958095.1. Classification (NCBI taxonomy): domain Eukaryota; kingdom Metazoa; phylum Arthropoda; class Malacostraca; order Decapoda; family Cambaridae; genus Procambarus; species Procambarus clarkii. The sequence continues at coordinate 38,405,431 of NC_091179.1, forward strand.
TGAAAATGTAATAAGTTTTACGAAACGCGCCCGTGTCGCGTCAGACTAGAAATAAAAATGAATTTTGGAGAAGTGATTTTTGATTTACCTCCAACAGTGAAGCATAATGTACGAAAGATTGAGAAAATTCGTGTTAGAATTATTAATCTTACTTTTTCGGTCATATTTAATAAAATATGTCTACAGGAAAGACTGCTACCAAAATATACTAATATATATATATATATATATATATATATATATATATATATATATATATATATATATATATATATATATATATATATATATATATATACATATATATTAATATATATATATATATATATATATATATATATATATATATATATATATATATATATTTTTTATATATGTCGTACCTAATAGCCAGAACGCAATTATCGGCCTACTATGCAAGGCCTGATTTGCCTAATAAGCCAAGATTTCCTGAATTAATATATTTTCTCTAATTTTCTTCTTATGAAATGGTAAAACTACCCATTTCAATATGTATGAGGTCAATTTTTTTTTATTTGAGTTAAAATTAACGTAGATATATGACCGAACCTAACCAACCCTACCTAACCTAACCTAACCTATCTTTATAGGTTAGGTTAGGTTAGGTAGCCGAAAACGTTAGGTTAGGTTAGGTTAGGTAGGTTAGGTAGTCGGATAAACATTAATTCATGAAAACTAGGCTTATTAGGCAAATCGGGCCTTGCATATGTTACGGTGCCCTCTCCTATTTCTTTCGTTTGCCGGCTTAAAGAGTCATATCAGCTCTCCCTACTGATTCTCTGAGGTTCAGGGAGTCTAATGATATATGTGGCGACCAGACCGGCTGCCAGTAAAAGGAAAGAAGTTACATTATAAGTTGTAAATAAAGGAAAATTGGCGCCCTGTTATAAAATGAAACAGTATCCCCTACGGCAGATGTGACCTTTTGGAAGGGACATTAGTCGATCGCGGATTGGTCGACGTAGGTCGCGGGCGACAAATCAGGGCCCGCCATGACGTCACCGAGTGCCCCGGGCGGCGCCAACGTCAGAGTTGTTCTGACCGTGGAAGCGACAGGACGCGCCTCGGTCTGCTCTCAGGGATTGGAGGCTCTGCAAGCCTTGTTCAGTGGATTGAGCTGGCCGTCGCAGCCCATCATAGTTATTGGAGACCCTGCGCTTCTGGGAAGCAAAAGAGGAACCAACTTCAGTGAGCAGAGAAGTGCCAAACTTGGAAAATAGTCGGCGACGACGCTGGGCGGCGCCGCTGGCTGGACGTTGAGGTCTGGAAGGTGGGCGAGCAGGCCCAGCTGTGACTGGGGTCACATCCAATGAGAATCTTGGAAGGACGACACCGTGCCTAGGACAAGGAGCAACGCCTTGTGGGAGAGGCGAGTGTGGGGGAAAAATAGTGATTAGCTCAGCGCCCATCGATGAACCAGGATTGGGGCAGCTGAATCTCAGGGATTGGAACGGCGACGACGCGAAGGCTTCACGACACCTGAGGACCTGTGGAACGTTCTGGATCGTCAAGGATCGACCCAAGGAAGCGTGGGAACCTCACACCATCGAGGGACAGGCGTCGTGAGCCAGGAATGTAAGGTAGATCATTTTCCCTCCCATTACCCCTTGTATGAGTAGGCTAGTTAGGCCACAATATTTGCTTGTGTATGTGGCAGCAAGACTTTATTACTTTAATAGTAGAATAGGCTGCAAGGCAGCATGTGTCCAGGACTGTCAGAGAGGGCAGTGTGTATGGATGACAGGACAGTGAAGAAGAGGTGACGTGGTGAAGAGGCCCTCCTGTGAGAGTGTGAAACTCCTGTCCTTCTGCCCAGTTGAAGGAGTGTTGGAGGTCGTGGAAGAAGAGGCTGACGATCTCCAGACTCATTATCCATATTCCATATTCATGTATTACTTGTGATTGTGTGTGTGTGTTCATGTAATTTGCGTCAGTAAATCCACACATTTTATTACTGTGTTTGAGTGCGCCTCCATTTATGATATTTCTGTATGAGCATACATTTCTGGCTACCAACAATATATAATACACCCACTGAACTGCATCGCTGGGGTGCAGATATAATAACCCAGCTGGCGACCTTGCTAAGAGGAAGATAGAGAAGACAGGCGGGAAAAGAGTTCCCGCAACCTTTTTTTTTTGTCTGGCAGGCAAGACTCAGGGGGGTTATGGTTATAGGTAAGCCTGAGTCTTCCTTCACTCCCCCACGGGTCTAGGCCGGAACTGTTAACAGCAGTTTCCCCGTGTTTGACTGAAGGGCTTCCAGGGTGAATCAGTGGCACCCCTTTGTGGTGGAAGCAAAGACCTGCGGAGGTGGGCATTGTTGGTCCTCTCTTGTGTGACCAAGGAGACTCCGGTGAATCCAGGGAGTCGGAGGGGCTGAGTATTTGGGCCTTTGAGCCCCTAGTGGCCGAGTGTTAGCAGAGCCCCGGACCGCCCACCCCCACGTGACAAGAGAACTGGCGACCTCGCCAGGATTCGAACCCCAGTAGCCAAGAACTGGGAACTTCGCCAGGAAGCGTGGATCAAGCTACAGTGTGGACCAAATTGCAAGACAAGTGTTGCCAGGGTACTAATACAGTGTGGCCAGTGAATTCGGTGGTACTGTTACTCAACCAGCTAAGGGACTGAAACGGTGAAATTAGTGCCTACTAACTTGTCTGTGCTGTCGTGTATGCTCAATGATATAGAGATGGAGGAAGACAAAGTAAAGAAATTTATTGACACAAGGGACGAGAGAATTTTGGAAGAGTGTACCAAGGCCCAGCTCCAACAAGTGGCAAACCACTTTGGGATCAGGTTGAGGACGACTAAGGTAGCGGAGCGAAGGATAGAGATCATGGCACAGCTCACAGCTCGAGAGGAAGCGACGGGAGAGGAGCCATCTCAAGAGGAGCCGTCCCGAGGAGAACCGTCGCAAGGTGAACCGTCCCGACTAGGGCCACCCCAAGCGCCTACCAGTGTGGAGAGAATTCACAGTGAACATGGGAGCAGTGGAAGGTCCAGCTGTAGTAAGAGGAGCCTGCAACTGGAAGCCCAGCTGCGACGAGAGGAAAGAGAAGCGCAAATGCAGCGAGAGGAACGTGCAGCTGAGCTGCAGCGAGGTGAGCGAGAAGCACGGCTGCAGCTGCAGCGAGAGGAGCGAGAAGCTCGGCTGCAGCGAGAAGAAGGAGAGAGACAACTGCGACTGGAGGAGATAAAGGCAAAGAAAGAAGTCGAATTGCGTCGCGTTGAACGTGGTCTGCCCTCACTACCTGCACGGCGGGATGACCTCAAGGTAAGGGAACGTGACTTACCTACGTTCGAACCACAAGAAGCTGAGGCGTTCTTCGAACACTTTGAACGGATAGCGACTCTGAAGGAGTGGCCGGAAGATGATTGGGCTGCTCTGGTCCAGGGCAGGTTGACTGGTGAGGCCCGGGAAGCCTATAACATGCTGGACCTAGAGGAGTGTACTAGTTATGACGCGATTAAGAATGCGGTTCTCCACTCATTCCGGCTGACTCCGGAGATGTACCGGAAGCGGTTCAGAGAGTGTACAAGAGCGTCGGGAAAGACTTACGCCGAGACCGCCAGGGATATGGAACGGAAATTCCTACGATGGTTGAAGGCGGAGGAAGCGGAGTCGGTGGATGATATCAAACGACTGATAGTGATGGAGAAGTTTATGTCAGTGCTCCATCCTGAGTTGCGAGTAAGGGTGAGAGAGGCAGGTATTAAGGACCTGAAGGCTGCAGCGGACCGAGCCGACATGCTGGAGGAGGCACTACATATCAGGGGGGAGGGGCCGCCCAGACACTCGCCTTACCCAAGGTCGGGAGGGAACTTTAGGAGTTCAGGAGGAGCGAGGACGAGTGGGGACTCTCCCAAGAGTAGTGTGCCCGATGAAGTAACGTGTTTCAAGAGCTCAAGAGACGCGGGGAGGAAGCCCCAAGCTGTGAGCAGTGGACCTAACTCGGGAGCAAGTGCTGCAGTCCCGGATACGACGTCAGGGAGTCCAAGGAGGACCCAGGGGACGTCTGCAAGTGGTACCGCCAGAGTGACTAGCGAGTGGCCGCCCAGGGGAGGTGGCCGATGCTACAACTGTGGTGTGAGAGGACATTATGCCCGCGAGTGTGAGGAGCACCAAAGGAATGTAGGATTAATGTTGGAAGAGGAGAGAGTGTTTGTTCACACCCCATATTATAGTGGACCCAACGTGAATGGTTGGGAAATGAAGTTGGGTGAACATCCCTTCGTTTTCGGGGCCAACGTGAAGTTTGGAAGGTCAGACCCAGTGGAGGTTGCCGTGCTTCGAGATACGGGTGCTGACATAAGTATGGTGACCAGGAGTATTCTCCCCAAGGAATTTAATGATTCACCTGTATGAGTGGTGAGGATACGCAGTGTGGGGGAGGAATACAGGTTGCCACTTCACGAAGTACAGCTGATTGCCGACTGCGGAGTCGAGAAAGCTATAGTAGCTGTAGCCCCTAAGTTACCCCTAGAGCATGTACAGATGGTGCTGGGTAATGACCTCGGAGGAGGCAGGATACAACCCGATTGGGCCAGGAGTGCCTATGTTGCAAGCAGCGGTACAACCCTGCCAGGTGAGGTATCGGTCGTTCCAGATGATAGAGAGGAAGCCGACTTCGCCAGGGGAAACGTCGCCAGAGACGACGACAACGAGGGCGAGAGTGCAGAGAGGTCGTCGGAGGTTGTGGAAAACCCCGACGGGGACCTCCGACTAAGCCTGATGATGCGTGTGGAGGAGTGGCGAGGAGCAGCTGTACAAACCCCTGGGGCGGTGAAGAGGCTGCAGACCGCACTCCCTCCATACAGAAACGTGAATAAAGTAGGCTCAGTGGATGAGCGAACGGCAGTGAGGGGCAGAGTGGAGGAGCCACGACGCAAGGCACCCTATGCCGGCCAGATGAATAGTGGTAGGTGCAAGATGAACCACCGTAGTGAGGGGAGCCACAGGGAGGTGGATGAGCCCAACCACGAACCGAAGAAGACGTCTGCAGGGAAGAGAATCTCATGGAGGAGTGAAGATGTTCGTCGGGAACGAAGGAGCGAGTGGTATAGGAAAGGCAATACGAAGAAAGCAGGGAATAGGTACACCCAGGGTAGGCGCCAGCCTAACCAGAGGGGCATTGGGCCATCGCAAAAGCCTAGTGTGGAAGAGAGGAAGCTGCTGGATGGAGTACAGGTTACAAGTGCCACTGTGAGGAGACAACGCACCTATGGGAGAAGAGGAACCGAGAAGAGAGAAGATTGGCGAAGAGATCATGAGAGGAAACATGGGGTACCTGTAGGACGCAGTGGAAATGCCAGACTATCTCGGAGTGCACGACGCGGTGGAGGCGCTGCGTGCACTGAATCTTACAGTGGTAACGAGCCGTGGGAGTACACTCGTAGCCACGGAGAGAGGATTTCTTGTAGGTGTTCAGGGAACACCCATCACACCCAGTCCTATGCGAGGTGGAGATATAATGAGACAAGTGACTGGCAAGGTGGAACGAGCCACATCGCCAACTGGAGGAGTGACACTTCAGGAACGGAGGGAGCAAGAGTATAGGTTGCCCTCTTGAGTGCTGCTCTTCCGATATGACTCTTATTTTAAGGGGAGGGGTATGTTACGGTGCCCTCTCCTATTTCTTTCGTTTGCCGGCTTAAAGAGTCATATCAGCTCTCCCTACTGATTCTCTGAGGTTCAGGGAGTCTAATGATATATGTGGCGACCAGACCGGCTGCCAGTAAAAGGAAAGAAGTTACATTATAAGTTGTAAATAAAGGAAAATTGGCGCCCTGTTATAAAATGAAACAGTATCCCCTACGGCAGATGTGACCTTTTGGAAGGGACATTAGTCGATCGCGGATTGGTCGACGTAGGTCGCGGGCGACAAATCAGGGCCCGCTATGACGTCACCGAGTGCCCCGGGCGGCGCCAACGTCAGAGTTGTTCTGACCGTGGAAGCGACAGGACGCGCCTCGGTCTGCTCTCAGGGATTGGAGGCTCTGCAAGCCTTGTTCAGTGGATTGAGCTGGCCGTCGCAGCCCATCATAGTTATTGGAGACCCTGCGCTTCTGGGAAGCAAAAGAGGAACCAAGTTCAGTGAGCAGAGAAGTGCCAAACTTGGAAAATAGTCGGCGACGACGCTGGGCGGCGCCGCTGGCTGGACGTTGAGGTCTGGAAGGTGGGCGAGCAGGCCCAGCTGTGACTGGGGTCACATCCACTGAGAATCTTGGAAGGACGACACCGTGCCTAGGACAAGGAGCAACGCCTTGTGGGAGAGGCGAGTGTGGGGGAAAAATAGTGATTAGCTCAGCGCCCATCGATGAACCAGGATTGGGGCAGCTGAATCTCAGGGATTGGAACGGCGACGACGCGAAGGCTTCACGACACCTGAGGACCTGTGGAACGTTCTGGATCGTCAAGGATCGACCCAAGGAAGCGTGGGAACCTCACACCATCGAGGGACAGGCGTCGTGAGCCAGGAATGTAAGGTAGATCATTTTCCCTCCCATTACCCCTTGTATGAGTAGGCTAGTTAGGCCACAATATTTGCTTGTGTATGTGGCAGCAAGACTTTATTACTTTAATAGTAGAATAGGCTGCAAGGCAGCTTGTGTCCAGGACTGTCAGAGAGGGCAGTGTTTATGGATGACAGGACAGTGAAGAAGAGGTGCCGACGTGGTGAAGAGGCCCTCCTGTGAGAGTGTGAAACTCCTGTCCTTCTGCCCAGTTGAAGGAGTGTTGGAGGTCGTGGAAGAAGAGGCTGACGATCTCCAGACTCATTATCCATATTCCATATTCATGTATTACTTGTGATTGTGTGTGTGTGTTCATGTAATTTGCGTCAGTAAATCCACACATTTTATTACTGTGTTTGAGTGCGCCTCCATTTATGATATTTCTCTATGAGCATACATTTCTGGCTACCAACAATATATAATACACCCACTGAACTGCATCGCTGGGGTGCAGATATAATAACCCAGCTGGCGACCTTGCTAAGAGGAAGATAGAGAAGACAGGCGGGAAAGGAGTTCCCGCAACCTTTTTTTTTTGTCTGGCAGGCAAGACTCAGGGGGGTTATGGTTATAGGTAAGCCTGAGTCTTCCTTCACTCCCCCACGGGTCTAGGCCGGAACTGTTAACAGCAGTTTCCCCGTGTTTGACTGAAGGGCTTCCAGGGTGAATCAGTGGCACCCCTTTGTGGTGGAAGCAAAGACCTGCGGAGGTGGGCATTGTTGGTCCTCTCTTGTGTGACCAAGGAGACTCCGGTGAATCCAGGGAGTCGGAGGGGCTGAGTATTTGGGCCTTTGAGCCCCTAGTGGTCGAGTGTTAGCAGAGCCCCGGACCGCCCACCCCCACGTGACACATAGTAGGCTGAGAAGTGAGTTCTGGCTACTAGGTACGACATATATATATATATATATATATATATATATATATATATATATATATATATATATATATATATATATATATATATATATATATATATATATATATCGTACCTAGTAGCCAGAACGCACTTCTCAGCCTACTATGCCAGGCCCGATTTGCCTAATAAGCCAAGTTTTCATGAATTAATTGTTTTTCGACTACCTTAGCTACCTAACCTAACCTAACCTAACTTTTTCGGCTACCTAACCTAACCTATAGAGATGGGTTAGGTTAGGTTAGGTAGGGTTGGTTAGGTTTGGTCATATATCTACGTTAATTTTAACTCCAATAAAAAAATAATTGACCTCATACATAATGAAATGGGTAGCCTTATCATTTCATAAGAAAGTAATTAGAGAAAATATATTAATTCAGGAAAACTTGGCTTATTAGGCAAATCGGGCCTTGCATAGTAGGCCGAGTACGACGTTCTGGCTACTAGGTACAACATATATATATATATATATCTATACCCTATCAAAATTCTCGTTCAGTGTATATATATATATATATATAAATATATATATATATATATATATATATATATATATATATATATATATATATATATACATATATATATATATATATATATATATATATATGTCGTACCTAGTAGCCAGAACTCACTTCTCAGCCTACTATGCAAGGCCCGATTTGCCTAATAAGCCAAGTTTTCATGAATTAATGTTTTTTCGTCTACCTAACCTACCTAACCTAACCTAACCTAGCTTTTTCTGGCTACCTAACCTAACCTTACCTATATATATAGGTTAGGTTAGGTTAGGTAGGGTTGGTTAGGTTCGGTCATATATCTACGTTAATTTTAACTCCAATAAAAAAAAATTGACCTCATACATAGTGAAAAGGGTAGCTTTATCATTTCATAAGAAAACAATTATAGTAAATATATTAATTCAGGAAAACTTGGCTTATTAGGCAAATCGGGCCTTGAATAGTAGGCTGAGAAGTGAGTTCTGGCTACTAGGTACGACATATATATATATATATATATATATATATATATATATATATATATATATATATATATATATATATATATATATATATTAGTATATTTTGGTAGCAGTCTTTCCTGTAGACATATATTATTAAATATGACCGAAAAAGTAAGATTAATAATTCTAACACGAATTTTCTCAATCTTTCGTACATTACCCTTCACTGTTGGAAGTAAATCAAAAATCACTTCTCCAAAATTCATTTTTATTTCTAGTCTGACGCGACACGGGCGCGTTTCGTAAAACTTATTACATTTTCAAAGACTTCACAAATACACAACTGATTAGAACTTACGTCTCTCTGATATTATATCTACATTTGAGTGAGGTGGGAAGGGTGATGTGGCATTAACACAAGACAGAACAGGAGGGGATATTAATAGGGTATTAAAAGTATCAACACAAGACAGAACAGAAACAATGGGTATTGAATAGAAGTGTTTGTAGAAAGCCTATTGGTCCATATTTCTTGATGCTTCTATATTGGAGCGGAGTCTTGAGGTGGGTAGAATATAGTTGTGCAATAATTGGCTGTTGATTGCTGGTGTTGACTTCTTGATGTGTAGTGCCTCGCAAATGTCAAGCCGCCTGCTATCGCTGTATCTATCGATGATTTCTGTGTTGTTTACTAGGATTTCTCTGGCGATGGTTTGGTTATGGGAAGAGATTATATGTTCCTTAATGGAGCCCTGTTGCTTATGCATCGTTAAACGCCTAGAAAGAGATGTTGTTGTCTTGCCTATATACTGGGTTTTTTGGAGCTTACAGTCCCCAAGTGGGCATTTGAAGGCATAGACGACGTTAGTCTCTTTTAAAGCGTTCTGTTTTGTGTCTGGAGAGTTTCTCATGAGTAGGCTGGCCGTTTTTCTGGTTTTATAGTAAATCGTCAGTTGTATCCTCTGATTTTTGTCTGTAGGGATAACGTTTCTATTAACAATATCTTTCAGGACCCTTTCCTCCGTTTTATGAGCTGTGGAAAAGAAGTTCCTGTAAAATAGTCTAATAGGGGGTATAGGTGTTGTGTTAGTTGTCTCTTCAGAGGTTGCATGGCTTTTCACTTTCCTTCTTATGATGTCTTCGATGAAACCATTGGAGAAGCCGTTATTGACTAGGACCTGCCTTACCCTACAGAGTTCTTCGAGTTCTTAGTTCTACACTAAGGAAACAAACATAGGAATGTGCCTAAATGCCAACAGCGACTGCCCCGACAGGTACAAGAGGAGTGTTGTTAACGCATACGTCGACCGTGCTCTCAGCCACAGCTCAGAATGGAAGCAAGTCGACGAAGAACTCTGTAGGGTAAGGCAGGTCCTAGTCAATAACGGCTTCTCCAATGGTTTCATCGAAGACATCATAAGAAGGAAAGTGAAAAGCCATGCAACCTCTGAAGAGACAACTAACACAACACCTATACCCCCTATTAGACTATTTTACAGGAACTTCTTTTCCACAGCTCATAAAACGGAGGAAAGGGTCCTGAAAGATATTGTTAATAGAAACGTTATCCCTACAGACAAAAATCAGAGGATACAACTGACGATTTACTATAAAACCAGAAAAACGGCCAGCCTACTCATGAGAAACTCTCCAGACACAAAACAGAACGCTTTAAAAGAGACTAACGTCGTCTATGCCTTCAAATGCCCACTTGGGGACTGTAAGCTCCAAAAAAACCAGTATATAGGCAAGACAACAACATCTCTTTCTAGGCGTTTAACGATGCATAAGCAACAGGGCTCCATTAAGGAACATATAATCTCTTCCCATAACCAAACCATCGCCAGAGAAATCCTAGTAAACAACACAGAAATCATCGATAGATACAGCGATAGCAGGCGGCTTGACGTTTGCGAGGCACTACACATCAAGAAGTCAACACCAGCAATCAACAGCCAATTATTGCACAACTATATTCTACCCACCTCAAGACTCCGCTCCAATATAGAAGCATCAAGAAATATGGACCAATAGGCTTTCTACAAACACTTCTATTCAATACCCATTGTTTCTGTTCTGTCTTGTGTTGATACTTTTAATACCCTATTAATATCCCCTCCTGTTCTGTCTTGTGTTAATGCCACATCACCCTTCCCACCTCACTCAAATGTAGATATAATATCAGAGAGACGTAAGTTCTAATCAGTTGTGTATTTGTGAAGTCTTTGAAAATGTAATAAGTTTTACGAAACGCGCCCGTGTCGCGTCAGACTAGAAATAAAAATGAATTTTGGAGAAGTGATTTTTGATTTACCTCCAACAGTGAAGGGTAATGTACGAAAGATTGAGAAAATTCGTGTTAGAATTATTAATCTTACTTTTTCGGTCATATTTAATAATATATATATATATATATATATATATATATATATATATATATATATATATATATATGTCGTACCTAGTAGCCAGAACGCAGTTCTTGGCCTGCTATGCAAGGCCCGATTTGCCTAATAAGCCAAGTTTTCCTGAAATAATATATTTTTTCTAATTTTTTTCTTATGAAATGATAAAGCTACCCATTTCATTATGTATTTGGTCAATTTTTTTTTTATTGGAGTTAAAATTAACGTAGATATATGACCGAACCTAACCAACCCTACCTAACCTAACCTAACCTTTGTTTATAGGTTAGGTTAGGTTAGGTAGCCGAAAAAGTTAGGTTAGGTTAGGTAGGTTAGGTAGTCGAAAAACAATTAATTCATGAAAACTTGGCTTATTAGGCAAATTGGGCCTTGCATAGTAGGCTGAGAAGTGCGTTCTGGCTACTAGGTACGACATATATATATATATATATATATATATATATATATATATATATATATATATATATATATATATATATATATATTTATATATATATATATATATATATATATATATATATATATATATATATATATATATATATATATATATATATATATATATATAGGGAAGGGAGTACCACCTCTGGCTGGAAGAAGGGGGACCCATAGCCTCGGAGGAAACCACACATAACGCATTGGAGGGAATGTAAGTCCCCCTCCAATACAGTTTCTGTGTGTATTTCTCCTACCACCCCTTCCCTTTTTTTTTTTTTGCTTTTATATATTTATATATATATATATATATATATATATATATATATATATATATATATATATATATATAAATATATATATATATATATTTATATATATATAAACCTATAAAGTCACCAAAGTCACCACCATATAAGTCACCAAAGGCAAATCATCGGCAGTTTAAAGATCAACTAATGAAAATAGAACAATGCTTGGAAAACCTCACAAATCCAGCCCCGAACATCATTGTTCGGGGTTGGATTTGTAGTTGTCCCTCAACTTTAACCGCTGGTTGAAGTTGGGGACTTCAACCTATGGTACCTGAAATGGAAGAACCTAGCTAATACAGTTATATCAGAAAGAATACCAGTAAGTAGCCTAAATGAACAGGCATATGCAAATTACCTGCTACGGATGTGCGACAGGTTTGCCTTAAACCAACAAATAGAAGAACCAACTAGGAAGGAAAATACGCTGGACCTCATATTCACCAATAAGGTTGAATTGATAAGGAACATCCCTGGAAACACAAACCGAAACTGTCTCTATTTTCCGCTTGTTACAACTTGTAATAAAGTTGTTATATCTTGGCTTAACGTGTTTATGACGTATTAGAACGTTGTTTCAACGTGCTATATTGGTTGTTATAACTGGTTAGGAGGTGTTAAAAACTTGTTCGAACGTTGTACCAACGTCGTAGTTTCGGTGTGTGTTTGGCGGGATAATGATTACAAATTCCTGTTACTCAGATCACAACTTAATTGAAGTTCTGACAAGCATGGGGAATAGACCTTCAAAACCAGTCCCGCATCCCAGTGGAGGAGATTTCAGCAAATTCAACTTCAGTAATAAACCAATAAACTGGGAGCAAATACACTAAGATTTCACAGAAATAAACCGGGAAGAACAGCTAGAAAATGTAAACTTCAACCAGTGCCTTGAAAAAAATAAGCCCAGTGGCAGCCTATCTCAAGAACGGCGAAAAAGGTTAGGTAGAGAAATAGAAAAATTGAACTAAAGCTACAAAACTCAGGAGAGGCAAAGAAATCAAAAGACCATCAGTGAAATAGAGAGAAATCCGAAATATTTTTTCTCCTTTGCAAAATAAAGATAAAAAAAACATATCTAGTATCGGGCCCCTGCGAAAGGGAGATGGAACATTCACAGATGACAACAAAAAAATGAGCGAGATACTGAGGTAGCAATACTACTTTGTTTTCAGAGAGCCACTAAACACATTAAAGATTGATAACCCAAATGAATTTTTCATGGATATGATTCCAACTTCAAATCATATATCAGACGTCACTCTATCCCCACTGGATTTTGAAGAAGCCGTAAACAGTTTGCTTATGCACTCTACACCAGGCCCTGATTCTTGGAATTCCATATTCATCAAGAACTGTAAAATCCACTATCGCAAGCCCTTCACATTCTTTGGAGACAAAACCTAGATACTGGCTTTATCCCTGAGATACTAAAAACAACAGAGATAGCACCACTCCATGAAGGAGGAAGTAAGGCAGGGGCAAAAAATTACAGTTCGATAGTACTAACATCACACATCATAAAAATCTTTGAGAGAGTGCTAAGAATACATGGAATCACAGCATCTCCATAACCCCGGAAAACATGGTTTCAGAACAGGGCGGTCTTGACTGTCACAGTTGCTGGATCACTTTGGCATGGCATTAGATGCCATGGAAGACAAACAAAACGCTGATGTAATTTACACAGATTTCCAAAAAACCTTTGACAAATGTGACCATGGTGTTATTGCACATAAAATGTGTTCAAAAGGATTTACCGGAAAAATAGACAGATGGATCTACAATTTCCTGACAAACAGAATCCAATGTGTAATAGTCAACAAAATAAAATCCCGTCCATCAGCCGTGAAGAGCTCAGTTCCCCAGGGTACTGTGCTTGCTCCAGTACTTTTTCTCATCCTCATATCGGACATAGACAAGGACACAATCTATAGTATTGTATCATCCTTTGCAGATGACACTAGAATTTTTATGAGAGTAGACAACATAGAGGACAGGGCAAACCTCCAATCAGATGTAAATCAGGTCTTTCTATGGGCTACTGAAAATAGTATGGTGTTTAACGAAAATAAGTTTCAGTTCATGCACTATGGAAAAAAATGAAAATATAAAAAAGGAAACCACGTACAAAACTCAGTCACATCACAACATACAACGAAAAGGCAATGTAAAGGATTTAGGTGTTCTCATGTCGGAAGACCTTACCTTTAAAGAACACAATAAAGTAGCCGTCACAACTGCAAGAAAAATAACACTTGAGATGGTGTACCGATGATGATACTTTTCAAGACGCTAGTGCTCTCAAGAGTGGAATACTGCTGCACAATGACAGTCCCTTTCAAAGCTGAAGAAATTTCTGACCTGGAGAGCGTGCAGAGATCTTTTACTGCTAGAATACACTCTGCAAAACATCTAAACTATTGGGACCGACTAAAGAGTCTAAATCTGTATTCTCTTGAGCTCAGGCGGGAAAGATACATAATAATTTACACGTTGAAAATAGTAGAGGGGTTGGTCTCAAACCTGCACACAGAAATAACATCACCTGAGACCAGATGGCATGGCAGAATGTGCAGAATACCCCTGTTGAAGAGCAGAAGTGCAACAGGTACTCTGAGAGAGAACTCCATCAACATCAGAGGCCCGAGACTGTTCAATACACTTCCACTACACATAAGGTGTATAACTGGCCGACCCCTCACAGTGTTCAAGAGAGAACTGGATAAGCACCTCCAAAGGATACCTGATCAACCAGGCTGTGATTCATACGTCAGACTGCGAGCAGCCACGTCCAACAGCTTGGTTGACCAGTCCAGCAACGAGGAGACCTGGTCGACGACCGGGTCGCGGGGACGCTAAGCCCCGAAAACACCTTAAGGTAACCTCAAGGTGGGTAACCTCCCTGTACCAGTAAAACCATGGTCACCCAGCACCACCTGTGGTACACTTTACCAGTAACACCATGGTCACCCAGCACCACCTGGGGTACACCCTTTACCAGGGACAGCATGGTCACCCAGCACTACGTGTGGTTCACCCTATACAAGTGACACCATGGGCACCCAGCATAGGGTGTACCACCTTCTGTGGTACACCCTGTATCAGTGTGTACCACAGAAGATGGCAAGGAACTGGTTACCAACAGTAAATTAGTACAAAACACTGCAGATAGAAGTAAGTCAAAATAATTTTTGGGCGTTTAGAGAAGGAAATTTCATCTAGGGTGGACAGAGCAGCAGAAGAGATGAAAAAACAGAAAAATTAATTAGTAGAATGAGGAGAAGATCTAAATTCAAAGGAACATGTCAGGGATTTTAGGAGGATAGGAAAATATGAAAAAGACAAGAACCAACCATTAAGGGTGACGTTTAATGGGGTGAAATATATGAGAGAAGTGCTTAGAAATACCAGAAAATTGCATTGTGATGAGGATGTCAAACTTTAGTCAATAAGACAAGACCTCTCAAAGGAGGACAGAGAAAAGCTAAAAATGAACCTCATTGAAGCGAAACGTCTAAATGGGGAAAGAAATGAAGAAGAAAGGAATTCTTTTTCTACAAAGTGTCAGGGACAGGAAAGCTAGTGAATTTATAAATAAGGACAAAGCAACAAAATCGTAAAAGAAAGAGGTGTAAAGACCAGTGGGAAGGGGAACATGTTCCTGAAAATAATATATACTAACATAGATAGAGATCGAAAATATAGGAGTTGAAGGATATAATTCAGCTGAAGGTCCCAAATATTGTCGCATTAACAGAGACGAAACTTGAAGAAATTATTTTAAATGAGATCGTATTCCCAAAGGGTTACTCAGTTTGGAGACTTGACAGGAAAACTAGAAAGGGGGAGGAGCAGCTATGCTGGTGAAAGAACACCTGAAGGTAAGAGAATTAACAATTGAAAACCCTCGACAAGTAGACATAATGGCATTGTAGGTCTGGAATCAGGATGATAAGCTGATAATTTTAAATGCCTATAGCCCACCAGCAAGCGACACATGAACAAAAGAAAAACTGGATGACAAACGAGAGGGCCTCATAATGGTCATGAGAGAGATTATAGTAAGAGCAGACAAAAATAAATCCCGATTGTTGGTACTAGGGGACTTCAACTTTCGGGCAATAGACTGGGAGGCCTACGAGGCAAGAATGGAGGACAGTTGGACAGGCAGATTTGTAAATGCAGATTTGAGATTCATGTATCAACACATCAAGCACGTGTTGCTTGACGTGTTTCTCACTCATTCTTGTGGGAAGAATGAGGGAAGGGGATGTTCCGTCAGTACTGGATCTAATATTCACCAGAAATGAAGGTATTTTCATATCCAGTACCTTCCTCCCTTGGGAAAGAGTGATTATGTCCTGTTGGACATTTAATATGCTTTGTGATATAATCTAGTAGAGAACGAGGATATTGAAAGAGTTGTTAAACTCGAGTTCAAGAGTAGACGCTATGGGGAACTTAGAATTTTTTTCATTGGTATAATTGGACAGACTTGTTGCTGGGCAAGGAAGTAAATGAGATGTATGCCAAATTTTGCGAAATATACGATGAAGGCACACAAGCATTCATACCAAAACAGAGATACAGACCTAGGAAACAGGATGGGTTCAACAGAAATTGCAAGGCCTAAGATCAAAAGACATAAGGATGGAATCATTACAGGAAGAGGCCAAACCCCCAAACATACCAGCGATACAAAATTGCGAGAAACAACTACTCGACAGTAAGGAGAGAGGCAGAGAGGAACATTGAGAACGGTATAGCAGACAAATGTAAATCAGATCCAGGACGTTTCTATAAATTCATTAAAGGCAAGCTGCAGGTTAAGGGTAATATTCAGAGGTTGTAAATGGGAGACAGATTCACGGAAAATGAAAAGGAAATTTGTGAAACATTGAACTAAAAATTCCATGTGCGTTTGTACAAAATGAGATCTTCAGGGAACCAGACACAATAGGAATTCCAGAGAACAGCATAGAGCACATAAAGGTTTCTAGAGACGAAGCAAAAAAATGCTCTTGGAGCTAAGTAAGAGCAAAGCAGTTGGCCCAGATGGAGTTTCACAATGGGTTCTGAGAGAATGTGCACCTGAGTTCAGCATTCTACTTCAGTTAATTTTTCAGACATCCCTGTGTACAGGAGTCGTAGCAGATGTGTGGAAAAAGGCAAACACAGCTCCAATCTACAAAACTGGCAGCAGGAAAGACCCCCTCAATTTTATACCTGTATCATTGACAAGTGTAATAGTCAAAACATTGGAAAAATAATTAAAACTAAATGGGTGGAACACCTGGAGAAAAACGATATAATATCAGACTGACAGTATGTTTTTCGATCTGGAAGATCCTGTGTATCGAATTTACTCAGCTTCTATGATTTACAGGAAAGATATTGTTGGGTTGACTGGATCGAAAAAAAAGACTTTTGACTGAGTTCCACATAAGAGGGTGTTCTGGAAACTGGAACATATTGGAGGAGTGACAGGTAAGCTTCTAACATGGATAAATAATTTTCAAAATGGTAGAAAAATGAGGGCAGTAATCAGAGGCAATGTATCGGACTGGAGAAATGTCACAAGTTGAGTACCATAAGATTCAGTTCTTGCACTGGTTATGTTCATTGTTTACATAAATGATCTGCCAGATGGAATACAGAATTATATGAACATATTTGCTGATGATGCTAAGATAATAAGAAGGATAAGAAACTTAGATGATGGTAATGCCCTTCAAGAAGACCTGGACAAAATAAGTATATGGAGCACCACTTGGCAAATGGAATTTAATGTACATAAATGCCATGTTATGGAATGTGGAATAGGAGAACATAGACCCCACCCAACCTATAAGTTATGTGGAAAATCTTTAAAGACTTCTGTTAAAGAAAGAGATCTAGGGGTGGTTCTAGATAGAAAATGGGAACCTGGGAATCACATAAAGAACGTTGTGCAAGGAGCCTATGCTACGCTTTCTAGCTTCAGAATTGTTTTTAAATGCCAGATGGTGAAATACTAAAGAAATTATTCACGACTTTTGTTAGGCAAAAGCTAGAATATGCAGTGGTTGTGTGGTGCCCATATCTTAGGAAGCACATCAACAAACTGGAAAAGGTGCAAAGACATGCCACTAAGTGGCTCCCAGAACTGAAGGACAAGAGCTATAAGGATAGATTAGAGGCGTTATATATGTCAAAACTAGAAGATAGAAGAAATGAGGCGAAAATTATCACTACGTACAAAATAGTAACAGGACTCGATAAAATTGGTAGAGAAGAAGTCCTGACACCTGGAACTTCAAGAACAAGAGGACACAGACTCGAGCTAAGGAAACAAAGGTGTCGCAAAAACATTAGAAAATTTTCTTTTGCAAACAGAGTGGTAGACGGTTGGAACAAGCTAAGTGAGGTGGTGGTAGAGACCAAAACCGTCAGTAGTTGCAAAGCTTTATACGACAAAGAGTGCTGGGAAGAAGGGACACGGCGAGTGAAGCTCTCATCCTATAACTACACTTAAGTAATTACACTCTACCAGCAAAACCATAGTCACCCAGCACCACCTGTGGGACTCCCTACACTAGTGGCACGAGGGTCTTATTATTATTATAATAATAATAATATTTTATTTAGGAAAAGTACATACATAGATGCAGAGTTACAAACATACTGTTGGATATATAGATAGAGCTAATACATACAATACCTAAAGCCACTAATACGTATAGCGTTTCAGGCAAGAGCCCAAAGCAAGAGTCTTCTTGATAGTAGGTGCAGTTTGCATGAAGGGTTTGTCCTCCTGATGACTGCACCTGAACAGATGTATGAAGACGCGTTTATGTTGAGAATGATAAGTGTTTCAAAAGACCTTGTTTTGTTGTACTGTAGATAGAGGAACAGCGTCTAAAACAGAGGTGTATATTAGAGGGAGACTCGCCGGACAGTAGGGCGGTATGTTGTGTTTATGGCGTCAGCTGATCCCCTGGTGCTGCGAAGGGGCGTTTGTTTTCTGTGTTTAGCTGTTGACAGCGCTAGGTATAATTGTGGCACGGGTCAAATGTGATCCAGTTTGATGGTCGATGGAGATACTTAGCCAGTGCTTTAACTATTTGTTATTTTTCCTGTAACGAGTGGTCACCTCCTCCTAATATATGCTCGATGGTAAAGGGTATTTTAGGTGCGATAAATACTTGTTTGAAATTTTCTCTGGTACTATGATGTCGGAAACGGTGAAAGAGATAGTGTTCGATTGTTTCAGGCATCTGGTCATCGTTACATCAATTTCTCACCCATCACCACCTGTGGTATATTCTGTACCAGCGAAACCATAGTCACCAAGCACCACCTGTGTTATGCCTTGTTCCAGTGACACTTTAGTGACACATCACCACCTGTCGGAAATTACCGACACCCTAAATACTAACCCTTAACACAATAAGATAAATACGTTGCGTTAAGACACTAATTTAACTAACCATACTAATAATCTAATTATTGAATGTTTAGAAGTTCCAGACCATGCTAAGGGATGATTGCGACAGCTGCCTTATGTTCGTGGTGACTATTCCTTTGCCTAGCATTTGATAGAAACTCTATCTTCAATCTGCTTTCATTTGCGATTGTTATCATAGAATGTTCATAGTAATTGAGAATAATAAATTCACATATAAATTAGCATTTACCTCCTTTCATTCGTAAATTTGCACCGAAAATTATTTCCGTGACTACCAGCTGATGAGAGGGGGGGGGGGGGGAGACGCCGCACCACGCGACGCAGTTGAGCAGCACCTGGCGTGAGAGAATGTACCTCCGTGCTCTTCCATATAGATGCCATATTTGTGCTGTTAAACCAAAGAATTGTGCCCTCGGGAGTTGCAAATTGAGCAGCAGAGTCGTGCCGTTGAACGGATTACCATATATCAAGCTGTCGCATTCTCGAAGCACGTGTCCTAGGACGTGTCCTAGTTTTATCCATTATTTCTCTTTTTTGAGCTCTTAACATAAGAACGAAGTTATCCTATAACTATTCAGTAGTAATGTAGCTTACTAATTCATTTAATTAATTATATTTTAATTTTCATGTATATTGAAATTACCAGGTAGATTAAGTAAGTAAGTAATTATCAAAAGAAGGCACCAAACCGGGAAGGCTATGTAGCACCATCAAATACGCAAAATAATCAGAGGGCGCTAAATATCACCAAGGATGCCAATACGAGAACAAAAACCAGGTAGATTAAGCATTACTAAATCTACCCCTCCCCCCCAAATTTTGTAGAAGTGGAAACACCTGACAAGTAACGAAATATTAATACAGTCCACTAAATATTCTAATAATAATTCCAAAGAAATACTTCTTAGGAAATTCCCCATTAAAATTTATGGTCCTTCGACCCATGATCACATAGCACTGGTTTGTGCTCATAAACAAAATTTATGGTCCTACGAGCCAAGATTATGCTTATGATCCACAACTAATAAGAACTAGTCAATAAATAATTTAAAAAAATATTTGCAGTAAAACCAGACTACTAATTTATCAGTAACATCTCATATATTCTTAACTTTAGTATACGCAGTAGTTCTACTATAACATTATATCAATATTGTTCCAAACCTCAATATCGGCAGACAAGGAACTAAATAAAATTTACCAATAAATATAATGCATAGTGTAAGTTTACACCACTAAATTTAATGCGTCATTTTGTGGATTTTATCCACAAAAATAGTGTTTTAAATCCGCGAAGTTGATGTGTGCATTAAAATCCAACAAAATTGTGACTTAACCTTCACGTAAAATAATCTAAAAATTGGGTGGATTATTTTCGCATAAGTCACTAACAATTAATAAATTTTAAGTAAACAACCTAGTTGATGAGAAATTACTAACACAAATCATATTACAGTTCTTTAAATAAGAGTTTTATATAGCATAAAATATAGCCAGAAAATAGGCTATCCACAATTAAATTAAAATTTACAACAGTAAGTTACCTGCCATATATCATAACCATTACTGTTTATATTCCCTTTAACTGTGCATATTCTTGTATAAACAAAATAACAAAATCCAAAAATATAGAACTACTCTAAAATTTGTACATTATCATTATTATAATATTTTATATGCCAACCCATATAGGGTAGGATTTCTCAGACTGGAATTGTAATGAGTAATGTACAACTCTACCCTAACACATCATTAGTACTAACCTAGTTAGGTAGGGTAATTATTATACTAGTACTGTACCAAGTAGTATACAGTCTAGTCAACATTTAATATTGTGCAGACCCAAACCAGATTGGGAATCATTAATTGCACAAATTATTTAATTTACTGTGTTCATTTTGAGTGCTACCCATCCAAAGGCGAATGTGAAGGACTAACTGCGGCCACCTTGATATCAATACCAGTACCTGATATCAATATCACTTCGAGTGGTACTTCGAAGTGATATCGAAGTACCACTCAAATCTTATATATAATTAATCTTTAATCTGTATGCAAACTACCACAGGAGGTAGGATTTATATAGCCCAGTGTAGAAATTAAATACTAGGCTATTACCAGCCGTACTTATTACAACTATATGAACCAGTACCCCAGTTATTTCAATAACGAAACTATGGGGCTAACTAAACCAAACTCAGCATACCTCATCAGATGAAATGTGTAGCAACAATATTTTGTATCTTAGATAAATCGTGAGTCACAGAGGTCATTGTGACTCGACAACTGCACAAGTGTGATCAGTTAGTTCAGTCAGGCATCATAGCCAAAGTACTTGGAAACCACATAGAGGTGGCCTAACAAAAATTGCAGAGAACAAATGAGGCTGCAGATAATTATCTTAAGAGTCCTCATGCAACAAAATGCTGAGCCAGAAAAAACTAGACACCTTCTCAAGCCGAAATGGAAAAAATTGAGGATGATGTCCAAAATCGTCTGGACAAATTTAACACAAGCCTTAAAACTATTGAATAAATGGCGGATGACTTGGCCAAACGTGCCACATCAAAACCACAAGTTGACATTGAATGTGAATTCACAATGAGGCAAATAAGAAGCAAAATCAGAAATATTCAGGCACAGGCAGAAGTGGAGAGGAGAAGTATAATGTATGAGAGAAGTCAAACTATGCAACTCTACATGTATGTGAGTCAAAACACCCATTTCACTTATGGTAAAAGGAGAAATGCTTGGAGTGACTATGTGTACACGCGGCTCAGGCTTGGGTACAAATATTACTGGGAATATGGGATAGGTGTTCATGATAATGACACGAAGTGTAAACTATGTGGCATGTTAAGGTCTCACACCCTTGCCCATTATGTTCTTGATTGTCCGTTGATTAATGTATATAGAAACACTGAGATAAGGACTGTTCCTGAACAAATAGCCTGAATTTTTAGCCACAACGGAAAGGTTGATGATATTCTTGAGAGATATAAGAATTTTGCACCAAGACTAATTTTTTTGTTGATTTATCTGCATGTCTCTTGTAAATTGTGTATACAGTATACCTAGGTCATGTTTATTGTTTGTGATGTGTGTCTATGTATGTATTAACACGATGTACTGAACGGGGTGAGAATAGCTTGAGCTACCTCATCCCTTTGTGTGCATTTTACCTCAATAAACTTATTTCAATTTCAATTTCAATTATTGAATAAAAACTGAAATGATTTTATTCTCAAAATGTCTCAAAATGTTCTGACAACGCGTGATACTAATATACATGAAACATTCAGTGGAGTTCGTCTTCCTACCATTATTTATCTCAATTTCATGGTAGAGATGATGAAAATTTGGAATGTTATTAGAACACGTTCGATTCCTTAGAGAACTCTAAAGGTCCAATTAGTAAAACTAATAAATTCCTTTATTTGCGAAGTACCCTTAAGGAAGAAGCAAAGGCAGTTATCGAACATCTAATTCCAGGTGACGGCGACAACGATATTGCCATACAGTTGTTAGAAGTCAACTATAGAAACAAAGAAATTGATATAGCTAATCTTTACTATAAGTTAAGAGCGATACATACACTAGATACGACACCTCAACCTCTACAAGAGTTTAGACCCCAAGTTTTTTTTTTTTTTATTTTTTTTTTTTATTTTTACATGCAGAGCATGCAAATTAAATACAATAAAAATACAGAATACATAAAGGAAAACAATAGACCACCGGCCAGAAGGGCCGACAGCATAGCACAACAAAACACATACACAAGAAAAACATGAAAAATACAGCATACATCAAAGCACAAAACAGAATACAATGGCAATCCAACAATCACAGTACAAAACAACACCTCCAGAAAAACAAAACATACAACAAGAGGCATAGCAGGAAACAGAACAGTGCAAACACAAGACTGTCCAAACACGTACAACAGGTAAAGCAACATAAAATCAATACATTAATAAAAAAAACACACACCAAGCCATCCGCCCCGTAAACAAAAGGCGAGGCCAAAATAAACAATTACAATAAACACGCACACCTGAAAACAAATCAGGCATAAACATAACTAGCCTGAAGGACCAAGAATGCAACAACAAAGTACATCAAGAAACAAACAAATCAATACACAACCATATAAAGTCACTAAACACCGGCCTGAAGGGCCGACATCAAAAACACAAGAAAACAAGAGAAAAATACAACAAAACATCACAACACCACACCAAACACACAGCAAGCACACAGACTACGAAAAGATCTCATACTTGTCCGGCCACTCGTCCGCCGGGAAGCGAATACAATACGCCTCCCAAAGTAGCATAATGTCCTCCGAAACATGGTCACTATTGAGCGTACGAGGATCAGGCATTAACCCTGGCACACCTACAATAAAACACTTAGCCCGACGAATCCAGATGGTAGAAGGGCACCACGGATCAGGACGCACACGGTCAACAATATCAAAACTCAACGGATGGTCAGCATCATTCGCCACTCCGGAGGCCAAGATGAGAGGGAGAGGCACCTTCCCATGAGGCCGGGCAATGGGCAGCACACTGGGAGCCTCCTCAGCTGCCTCACAGGGCTCCTCGTCAACCACCGAACGTTGTACCTGCTGGGACCCCCCACGCTTGGCATCCTTTTTCAGCACCAGCTTGATGCCTCAGCTCGCACCAGGATCCACACCATCCACGCCCGTAGGAGCAACCACCTCCCACTGCGGAGAACCTACTGCAGGAGAAAGAACAGGAGGTAAATTAGACGCACAATCATCGTCAACAGCTGACACATGGACATCAGCCACCACCAGCGTCGTAGAGCACGAGGCACCCGGAATCGCCACACCATCTCCCGAAGCTCCATCCGCGTCGCAGTCCTCCATATCAGCCCAAGCAGTAGAAGAGCGCCTTGAACGCTTGGGCACTGGCCGCACATCCTCACAGCCGGAGGCGGACCCAGAACCACGGCCCTCACGAACCGGGCGAACCAACGCTCGTCGCAGTACTGCAGCAGCCTCAACCACATGGGGAACCGGGCCGCACACATCAGGATGCTCCGCAGCCCCCCCAACACCCAGCACAGCCGGAATACCTGGCGAGGGTGCAGGACCAGGCGCAGCAGCAGGAGTCGAGGAAGACGCAGACGCACTCGGCTGAGGGACAACAAGCACCGGGGGCATGTCGGGTGACGCAGGAGGGGCCGCATCAGCAGCGACTGGGACCTGCTCCACTTCATCTCCGGAATCCACGCCCTGAGGGAGCGGCGGGAAATCCTCCTCCCGGAATAAGTTAACGGGTGCAGCAGGTGTCTCAGAGCACCCGGTAGCCTGATGCCCCAGCTGGCCACATCGGAAACAAGTACGGGGCTGCCGGGCATAGTACACCCGAACACCCGGCCCAGCAGCCGGACAGAAGATGGGATATCCGACCGCAGGCGCATACCTAATGTACGGACGTTCGTCTGCTTCCCAGCATACTTCCCCGAGGACAGCTTGTTCACCCGCACACTGATGACTACACCATACCTCCCGAAGAAGCGCCGGAGAAGGTCTTCAGGGAACTTCAGGGGCGCACCGTGCACACTGACATATGTCAGGGCACCACTTCGGTCCGAGATCGTAACGGAGCTGGCGCCATCCGGCAACTGCAATGAACGCCCCTCGTTCCGCCGGAGGAAGTCCCGATACTCCTCCTCCCCCACGATCTTGACAATCACCCGGTGGGCCGTAACAAGCTCAACGCCATACACAGCTTCCACCGGGACACGAAGCATGTCGCACATAACTAACTCAATGGCCGGATAACCAGCCTTACACGTGAATTCCAGGCCCATGGAATTTACCCGTAACACAGGAGGAATGGCCAGTCCCCCCATGTCAACACGGCCACGTCAGCACGCAGCCAGGCAGGCAACAACACTGGACAGGGAGGGTAAGAGACCCCCACACCCCCTGCCGGCGAAAAACTGCAACCTCCCCAAACTGCCGGAGTGTTCAGACGACACGTCTTCACACTACGGCTGCTCAGGTGGAACTCGTTTAGACCCCAAGTGGAGTCTAGTTAAAGCTCTTGGTGCCAAAGCAGATGTACCTAGAACAGAGTGGGTGTTGAAATTTGAGATTCAGAGAAAATTTCCTAAAGAAATTCTAGCCTCCATCTGTTCGCATTATCGAACAGATATCCTATTCCTTGATGAGATTTTCGCATTAAGGAAAACTGTTCATCGTCTGCGAGCTCATAAGAAAATAACAGATGACACTAACCACTGACAAAACAGTTAAACCCAAGGGTACCACAAACCAGTCTAATAAGTCTAAAACATCTACATCCACTCCAAAATGGAGGAATAACAACGTAGGTGTATATACAGTAAGTCCCTCCAAACCTGTGGTCAATACATCACCCAAAGCTGTGACTCCTGAAATTACGACAGGAGAGAGAGGCTGTCTATTCTGTTAAGATCATTCCATTTATCAGTGTCAAACATTTCCTGATCGTGCTACCAGAGTAAAGCGCCTCAAGGAACTGCACAAGTGCACCAGGTGCTTGATGCAACATGATCCTAATACCTGCACCACACCATTACGCACATGTAACAGGTGCAATAAGGATCAACACCACTCTGTATTGTGTAGGGTCACTAGACCAAAATTGCCTAAACTCCAGGTGGAACAGGATACTTCCACCACTGTGCAGTACTGCAAAGTACGACAAAAGATTAATGTGCTTACCACCAAATCGGACAATAACGTTACATTACCTACTGCACAACTATTATTAAACCACAAGAAATCCAAGATCACTACACGTGGTCTATTAGACCAGGGATCGCAGAAAACGTTCATCACTTAACAGATAGCTAACAAATTGAAACTTAAACCCTTACGTAAAGTGAAGTTGAACATCTCAGGGTTCCTGACAGACACAGGACCCCAAGAATACAAAGTAGTTAGAACTCTAGTACGTTTAGAAGGCCCGCCCGCCCAATGCAAGCTATAGCAGTTGACAAAATCCCGTTTGACCTAAGTGTTAAGGGGTCTAGGGAAAACAGCCAGATTCCTATAGGAAAAGGAAGTCAAATTGGCTGATAACAAAATTACGCCTGACCGCCTCACCGATGTAGGTCTACTTGTTGGGGCAGACTATTACTACCAGTTTATTACTGGGCAGACTAAACAAAAAGGTATGAACCTGTTAAGGTCAGCAGGAGGAAATTTACTCAAAGGTACGATCTTAAACCTGAAGAAGCCTATGCTTGCTGACAACCAACACTAATAGGAAATTATACTCTCAGCTGAAATAAATCTCCAGCCACTAAGGACAAGAGAGAATACAGCTGACTATATAAATTAAAGATTGAGTTGGGTATAATTAATATTAGCCGAGATAGTTTCTATGGGTCTCAATGGATAGTCAGTGACCAGTAGCCTAAACCTGCTACAAGTCACAGCTACAAATGTCACTAACCCCACTTCAGTCCCAGAACTATTCTTGATGGTAATAATTGACTACAGTCACTCATCTACGCAGTTAAAAGGCCTTTGGGTAAGTCTTCACAGGAGAAGACCACATTTAAAATGCCTTCGGGTAAGTCTTCACAAAAGAAGACCACAGTTAAAACCTTAGAGTAGGTCTTTAAAGGAAAAGACTGAAATCACACAGTTCCTCTAGACAAGGATTTTAGTAATCCACTTAATGAAATATTCACCTGCAGGATTGCATCAGTTTTGTTTGGAGTTACTTCTTCCTACTTGCTTCTGCCCTTAAGCAACCTTAGAAACGTTTTAAAGAAGCACCTTAGCACAAGCAAAATTGTAAATTTGCAATAGCCTGTAAGTGAATTATTACCAGAGGACTAAAAGTAGTGAAACAAATAGGTAGGGATGATCCGTTACTAAATACTTTCCAAGACAGACTAGATGTTGTAACAATGTATCAAATTATCTTAAACATCTTAAGTTTTTCACAACAGAATAAACTCATAATAACCTTTTAAGCTATATGTACTCTGTTATGCTTCAAGAAAGGGTTATAGCACTGTAGCCTAATATACACAATTAGCATTAACCCTCTACTTATAGAGGGCCTATAGAGAAACTATAGGCTATATATAGGAAAACTAGTTTGGATAAGCAGAGTATCAACCGAGTCTGTATTTACTAAAGAAATACAGTTGACTGATTCCAATATCCTCATTTAAAGTTGAGGATGAGTTAAGGAGTCTTCAGTGACAAGCCTGTGGACAGTAGCCTAACTAGCCACAAGTCAAAACAACCCAAGCCACTGATCTCACTGTCGTCTCAGAATCATCCTTGATTTTAATGAATGAACATACTCAGTTCTTTGAACTAAATAAAACTTAGTTAGATTAGAAACTTAGTACTATTATAGAAAAGCCTAAAATACCCATCCGACAAGGATTACCGCACAATAATGCAAAATTAAAAATAGGACGACTAATCCCTTTAACTACTAATTAGATATACCCTTGATGACAGGGTCAAATTGCTTAGTCTTCATGCCTCTCACATAGATCTGGGACATCCGTCATGTACGTACTGACGTACTACATTGCTAACATGAAGTAAGTTTATAATTTCGAAAGGGGGAGGGGAGCATCAGGCACTTCAGTACTGAACATTGAACTGCGACCAGTGTTTTCTCTCCCTCGGAGTTATGTCGGAAATTTCCGACTTCTCAAATTCTAACCCTTGACACAATAAGATAAATACGTTGTGTTAAGACACTAATTTAACTAACCGTACTAATAATCTAATTATTGAAAGTTTAGAAGTTCCAGAACATGCTAAGAGATGATTGCCTCAGCCGCCACATGTTCGCGGTGACTATTCCTTTGCCTAGCATTTGATTGAAACTCCACCTTCAATCTGCTTTCGTTTGTAATTCTTGTCTTAGATAGTTTAAGCAATGTTCAAAGTAATTGAGAGTAATAAATTCACATATAAATTAGCATATATCTCCTTTAATTCGTAAATTTGCACCAAAAATTCTTTCCGTGACTACCAGCTGATGAGAGGGGTGACGCAGCGCCACGAGACACAGTTGAACATCACCTTGCGATAGAGATGGATGTACCACCATGCTCTCCCAAATAGACGCCATATTTGTACTTATAAACCAAAGAATTGTGCCCCTCGGAGTTGCAAATTGAGCAGCAGAGTCCTGTCGCTGAACGAATTACCATATATAAAGCTCTCGCATTCTCCAAGCACGAAAGGCAGTGTCCCAGTTGTATCCATTATTTTTCTTGTTTTGAGCTCTTAATATTAGAATTCCAACCGGTTACAAGGCATGATTAACAAAATAAAAAAAACAGAAAGCCTCTCTCAATTTCATTAGGTATTATTTCCTGTTATAATGTCAATATAGTAGGTTGTTGCAACTAGTACATTGTAATTCCCCGGCAGATCTACATTGGCAACGTGAGAGAGTATTCTACCGGTTTCAACACGTTGGAATTCAGGGCTGGAGTATAGGACGCAGTGGCCACGAGGTCAACATTTACTGCATAACCCACCTGATGCATAACCCCACTACTCTAGTGTTCTTGCTAGGCTAGGAAGAAAACGTCAGACCAGTTAAGCCGATGTTATTGTATAACTAATCAATAGTAGTGTCGCTTACTAAATAATTCATTTAATTTTTTATATTTTAATTTTCATGTATATTGAAATTACCAGGTAGATTTAGCATTATTAAGTCTACCCCCCCAAAAAAAAAAATTTGTAGACGTGGAAACACCTGACAAGTAACGAAATGTTAATTCAGTCCACTAAATAATCTAATAATAATTCCAAAGAAATACTTGCTAGGAAATTCCCCACACCACCTGCGGTACGCCCATTACCAGTGACACCATGGTCACCCAGCACCACCTGTGGTACACTGTACCAGTGACACCATGGTCACCCAGCACCACCTGTGGTACACTGTACCAGTAACACCATGGTCACCCAGCACCACCTGTGGTAAACCTTGGTAAACAACGACTAAGGCAAACAATATAGACAAGATTTTGTTGAACATAAGATTGCAAAAGACGTTTCCGTTAATTGCATAAAAAGCTTCAGTATCAAACCTCGTGTCTTAAGGTAGACTCGTGTATGGTAAGTTTTTCATGCATGCGGAGTTACGTCTCTTGCTTCCTGTGTAATGAATAACAATGATAATACAGTATACAGGAACCATTACCAAAGCCTTCACTAATGACAAATTGTGACTTGTTGTTGTTGTTGTGCGAATTCATTGTAAACTAAAATAATCTGAACAAGAATCAAACTTAGTAAACTAGAGCCTTATATACTCATAACTTTTATCTTGAAGGAAAGATAAAATATAGCTACATTTACATACCTTAAGGTGACTTGGACTCAGGTCACTCCTACGTTCACTAGATGTTCGTATTATTTATTGCACTGATGAGATATGAAATATGATAAGGCTTAAAGAATCTTTATTTTACTGCTATTAGAGCAATTTCAGTTTACACGTTCATGAATATCATAACAGAAATGCTGAAATGTTTTAATATTTCCTCTACTACAATTTTTCTTATGCAATTGAACATGATTAAACAAAGTAAGATCAGTGATTCTAAGGAGAAAATACTTCACATTTCATGTGATCTTCTTTACATAAGAAGAAAGTTGAACAATTTCCTCAACTAAATTATTTTGACAAATTTTATTTGGCCTGTTGCGTGTTGGTAAAGGACACATATAGTTGGAAGCTCTTTTCAAGTTGTCTTCATCTTAGGAGACAGGGAACCTATATACAAATTAACAGGTTTGGCAGTACATGCACCAGACGAAGGGCCTGGGTAATATCGGTCTGCTTTCTAGTATATGCTCTCTAGAATTTGCTGTACCGTTTCTCCGATTTTCTTGTGTACGAAAAGTTTACTAATGAGGATTAACGTGTCGGGATTAACACAGAAATCATCAATAGATACAGCGATAGCAGGCGGCTTGACGTTTGCGAGGCACTACACATTAAGAAGTCAACACCAGCAATCAACAGCCAATTAATGCACAACTACATTCTACCCACCTCAAGACTCCGCTCCAATATAGAAGCATCAAGAAATATGGACCAATAGGCTTTCTACAATCACTTCCATTTCAATACCCATTGTTTCGTGTTCTGTCTTGTGTTGATGAAATTAATACCCTATTAATGCCACCTCTTGTTCTGTCTTGTGTTGAGGAAATTAATACCCTATTAATGCCACCTCACCCCATCCACCTCACTCAAATGTAGATATAAACGAAACCAGGATATGTGTAAGTTCTATTCAGTTGTGTATTTGTAAACTAAAAGTCTTTGAAAATGTAATAAGTTTTACGAAACGCGCTCGTGTCGCGTCAGACTAGAAATAAAAATGAATTTTGGAGAATTGATTTTTGATTTACCTCCAACAGTGAAAAGAAATGTACGAAAGATTGAGAAAATTCGTGTTAGAATTATTAATCTTACTTTTTCGGTCATATTTAATAATATATATATATATATATATATATATATATATATATATATATATATATATATATATATATATATATATATATATATATATATATATATATATATATATATATATATATATATATATATATATATATATATATATATATTAGTATATTTTGGTAGCAGTCTTTCCTGTAGACATATATTATTAAATATGACCGAAAAAGTAAGATTAATAATTCTAACACGAATTTTCTCGATCTTTCGTACGTTTCTTTTCACTGTTGGTGGTAATTCAAAAATCAATTCTCCAAAATTCTCCAAAAATGAATTTTGGAGAATTGATTTTTGAATTACCACCAACAGTGAAAAGAAACGTACGAAAGATCGAGAAAATTCGTGTTAGAATTATTAATCTTACTTTTTCGGTCATATTTAATAATATATATATATATATATATATATATATATATATATGTATATATATATATATATATATATATATATATATATATATATATATATATATATATATATATATATATATATATATATATATATATATATATGATGGTACATTGGGTTTGTGAGGGTACATAGCATGGTGTTTACATTCATGTATGAATATATGTTGCTTGCAAACAAACATGTATGTAGCTTGACATACAAATTAATGGGGCTGCGAAATGGCTAAATTCTGGTGTGGAGTGTTGGCTGTAGAAAATGGAAACAATAGTTAGTATTTTTGTATATAAAAAAGATTAAAAAAACTACGTGTCTTTAAACGGGACATGAAAAAATAATTATCTACATTTATGATCAATCGGTATAAGTCCCATATAATTCAATCAAAGAAAATGTTCCTTGAATTTCTTTCCCTATAATGACAGTAACTATACGAAAACAAAACTAAAAGTAATGTTACAGTCTATATCTATAAAACAATGTCTGTCTGTCCAAAGTTAGATGTCAGACGTTAGGAGTTATCGTCATTAAACTTTGCAAGATTTATGATCATTTCATGAATGCCAAATGGGCCCCATGTTACCTTTAAACGGAGTTAAACCCATAAGCACTTTCTTCACGAAGACGGTGTAAGTGAAATTATTAGAGGCGAAGCGCCGCCATTATACAGAGGTAAACAGAGACCATGCCGGCACCACGCGGCCTCAGTATCAACATCCACCGCTCAACCAAGGTAGGCCAAGTTCTTCTGATTTGCAAACCTTCATTGTGGCCTTTGATGGCGAAGATGAGAGTGTTTTCAGAAATAGCAGGCCACAAAGTATCTTATATAATGCCATTCCCAAGATATTCGGGATCAACGTGCACGATATCAGACCTAATAAACAAAGGAATTTGAGCGCAGTGAACTACAAACACAGCGAAGAACTAGAGCTTTCAGACATTACTGACAAGTGACATTACAATGTCAAGTGCTACAAACCACTAGGGAACCGATTAGCGAAATGTGTAATCCGACATGTTGTAGACATTTGTGTAAACGACATCAAGGCACACCTTCAGACAGATGACACTCCAATCTTTGGAGTCAATAAAATTATGCGAAGTACAAACGGAGAACTGAGTGATACATGCACTGCCCTGCTTTCGTTTCTAGACTACATTCCCCCCTGATAGGATTTGGATAAACGGCTTCCTCCATAAACTAGATGTGTATGTACCACGTCCCACTCAGTTTATTAAATGTAAAGCTTTTAACCATATCTCGAAAGGCTGCACCGAAGACATTAAATGTGGGAAATGCTCTGGTTCCCACTACACACAAATCTGTGCATCAGATACACTCACCTGCTCAAACTGTGGTGGCGATCATGACATTACATTCATACAATGCCCTTCATACATAGCAGCAATAGCAAAACCTAAGGTTCTCCCTACCACCAACCTGCAATAATCACAACCATTGTGCATTGAAACAACCTAACTCAGCCCACCATTAACCTCTACATCACACTCAACCACAACCTTTGCGTGTACCTGATATGTCTGATCGAATTGAAACTCTTGTCACTCGCATTGAAAATGATCTTGATGAAGCTCTTGTCACTCGTATCGAAAATGCACTAGAAAAAACGCTGGACCGACTTCTAACTAAATTCTTTACAAGTAACACAACCCACCTCTAAGGCTGACCCAACAGATATCCCATCAACAGCTACTGACACTGACATCCGCCCAAACAAAGCTACCATTGCTGGACACACATCGTTTGAACAGATGATGGAAAAACTGCTAAATAATTCCTTAGCACGCCTTACCAAAATCATTCCCCAGGCTGACTTGCCACCAACCCCAACCACCAGTACAAAGAATAAGACACAGCCCCCATCCACATCCAGGTATCCAACACGTACTACTATTGGCATACCAAGGAAAACAGACACATCCATAACTCAAACATCCTAAATGGCTCCCCTAACCTTTATGACTTGGAACGCAAAAAGCATTAAAACATCCTTCGCAGAACTTAAACAATTCCTTTACTCATCCAAACCAGACTTAGCTACCATAACCAAATCCTGGCTCACTCCAATACAAAATCCAATATTTAAAAACTTTCAGATGCAGAGACTGGACAGATATAACCGTATAGTGAGGGGGGGGGGTATTTTCCTCCTAACACGGAGAAATATGACATGTAAACCTGTAACACTTACGTATTTTGTGAACGGTAAACTAGAAATTGTAGCATGCCTAATACCTTACAATGGTACACACATATTTCAGGAGTATATATAACCCTGGTGGCACAATAAATCCTCTAATCAAATAAATCTCAAAATAAACAATACCCAAATTTGTAACAAATTCCTTGGCATTCTCATTGACCACAAGCTGAATTTCCAGGGACACATTCTAAACATATCAAAAAAAGTTTCAAAAACTGTGGGCATTCTTTCTAAGATCAGATATTATGTACCACGCCCTGCCCTGGTGACTCTCTATTACTCCCTTATCTATCCATATCTCAACTATGGTATTTGTGCTTGGGGCTCTTCTACCCAAAATCACTTACGTCCTCTAATTACTCAACACAAAGCTGCTATAAGGACAATATCCAATTCTGGCCCCAGACATCACTCGGTACCCCTACTCAAATCTCTGAATATGTTAGACATTAGGTCACTGCACATCAAACATGTGTATTATACATATATAAAACGCTAAACTATAATGCCAATCCTGATCTCAAAAGCTTCATAGAAGGTTGTAACAGAACCCATGAGCACCACACCAGAAATAAATACAGTTTTGATATTCCTAGAGTACGACTTAATCAAACCAGAAATGCTCTACAAATCAAGGGGCCCAGAATGTGGAATGACCTTCCCAACCATGTTAAAGACTGTACCTCTCTCAACCAGTTTAAGTTAAAAAGTTAAAAACGAAGCTATACCTAGTAAATTCCCTGTAACCTACCTTACCCCTCTGTTGTCAACCCATGTATGTTTTTTGTTTTTCAATTCAACGCTGTTTGAATGTAATTTTCTGTAATAATTTGTAATTGTATTTGTGCTGCTTTTTCAACAATGTTCCCCCCTCTTTTACCTCTATTTTTATTTGTACTCAACACATTTTATTCTTTTTACCCATTAGTTTTAAGCTTTAGTCATTAGTGTTTTTTCCTGCCCGAAACGCTTTGCGTAATAGTGGCTTTAGGCATTGTATGTACTAGCTCTATCTATAAAGCCAACAAACTTTGTATAATCTCTTTATGTATGTACCTTTACCTAAATAAAAATTATTATTATTATTATTATTATTATCAATTACTCCGGGTGCCTGCACACACCAATAATAATAATAAATACCGTGAGTGCTCTATGTAGCCCCACTCTGCACCTTGTGCCTTACTGTGACATAGGTGAGCCTTGCTCACGACATACAAAATACTCTGGCTAAATAATATAGCTGACTAAAGGGGAATTGGGAGGGAAACTAGAATCACCTACTTCCACCTATCCTCCGGTGAGAGTTGAGTTGTAGCTCCTGGTCCAGGCTCCTGCCTCGTGTAGGGAACGCCCCCACACACACCCTGTCGTGTCCTCCAGGAACTCAATCAAAGTCCCAAAATAAACGCGTCGTCTCCGTGTTCTGTCCTCCGCGGGTCCCTGCTCCTCTTTCACGTCTTGTAGGGTTGGAGTTGGTCTCCCGGCCGTCAACTTCTCCTCCGAACTACGGCTGCCTATACCTACATCTCGGCTGCAATCGTTCGGATTCCCAATTAGTGTCTTCTTTCACTGCTTCCCAGTGGATTGGCCCAGCCGCTACGTCGTCACTGTAAAGCTATCAGACGTCCCAGACGATACTGCCTAGACTTCACCTGCACAGCACCCGACCCTGGAGAACTTGATGCTCAATATTCCGTCAATTCCCTCTTCGGTACACACATGGAATGAAGGAAGACCTCCCGGCGTACTGGCAGACTACGGGTGACGCGTAAGATCCACGAGAGTGGCGTATTACTGTCAGATTGACAGGATCTACCTTCACACATCCGTTCACCTTGACGTGTCATGTCAGACTGATGGCGCCGCTTTGGCGCTCTGACCGGACCCCCCTTCCTTCGTGACGTCATATTCGCCATGGGAGGTTTTCATTGGCTCCCTGTGCCACATCGCTGTCGGTGACCAATCTGGTGCCACTGACGTCACACAGTTTTGGCGGCAAAACGGAGGAGCCCGCGCCATATTGGCTTCCTAAAGGGCCTATACCACAGGCCAAAATACCTTTCTTTCACGAATTTCTCGCCACCTCGAGAACACTACACTCTCCCACATATATCAAACTGATGCCTGTGACGTAGAGAACGCTCGGGTAAAGTGGACATGACTCTTACAGCAGGCGTGGGAGAAATATAAGGGGGGAACACCGTCACACTAACCTACCTAACCTAACCTAACCTAACTTTTTTCGACTACTTAACCTAACCTAACCTATAAAGATAGGTTAGGTTAAGTTAGGTAGGGTTGGTTAGGTTCGGTCATATATCTACGTTAATTTGAACTCCAATAAAAAAAATTGACCTCATACATAATGATATGGGTAGCTTTATCATTTCATAAGAAAAAATTAGAGAAAATATATTAATTCAGGAATACTTGGCTTATTAGGCAAATCGGGCCTTGCATAGTAGGCTGAGAAGTGCGTTCTGGCTACTAGGTACGACATATATATATATATATATATATATATATATATATATATATATATATATATATATATATACATATATATATATATATATATATATATATATATATATATATATATATATATATATATATATATATATATTGTAGTTGCAGTATTAACGTATTTTGGTAGAATTTGGTGAGTGACGAGGCTGTCTGCAGTGACAGCTGTCAC
This sequence comes from Procambarus clarkii, assembly GCF_040958095.1. Lineage (NCBI taxonomy): Eukaryota > Metazoa > Arthropoda > Malacostraca > Decapoda > Cambaridae > Procambarus > Procambarus clarkii. The sequence goes on from NC_091179.1 coordinate 38,441,365, forward strand.
TCTGTCGAGTAACGTATGTTCTCGAGAGTGTTTATCGGCCTGCAGGATCGATAAATCCCTCACCCATGTGATTTAAGGAGTGCGAGAACTCCTTAGTATTCCCAATAACGTATGATAGTTGTAGGCTACATATGTCAGCAGTATTTATATATATATATATATATATATATATATATATATATATATATATATATATATATATATATATATATATATATATATATATATATATATATATATATATATATATATATATATATATATATTTATATATATATATATATATATATATATATATATATATATATATATATATATATATATATATATATATATATATATATATATATATATAAGAGACACTGTGTCTTCCCATATTAACAGGGACTTGATGAAATTAACTTATAAATGACCCCTCACTTGCTCTGGTGCTCTTGGGAGGTGTTGATCTTTGGGGTATTTAAATACTCCGAAATTACCATCTCTTTTAAGGGTCTGAGCGGGTGGTGGAGCGGGTTAAGGCGTACCTGTTATGCCAGTTGCTGGAAGGCTTCTGTGCTGGCTAGGGTTCGAGTCTCCTGGTGGGAAAGTGTTCTAAAGTTGTATACTTAACTCTCGTGTTTAGGAGAGTTGTGCCTTAAGCAGAGACACTGTGTCTTCCCATATTAACAGGGACTTGATGAAATTAACGTATAAATGACCCCTCACTTGCTCTGGTGCTCTTGGGAGGTGTTGATCTTTGGGGTATTTAAATACTCCGAAATTACCATCTCTTTTAAGGGTCTGAGCAGGTGGTGGAGCGGGTTAAGGTGTACCTGTTATGCCAGTTGCTGGAAGGCTTCTGTGCTGGCTAGGGTTCGAGTCTCCTGGTGGGAAAGTGTTCTAAAGTTGTGTATATATATATATATATATATATATATATATATATATATATATATATATATATATATATATATATATATATATATATATATATATATATATGATCGTAGTGTCACGGTTCCCAGTGTTATTGTGTTATTTACTGTGGTGAATGTAATAAGTGGACCTATGTTCTAAGGGGTAATGAGAGCACTGAGGTCATTTGTGTTACGAATCTTACTAGGATTCTAACATTACTCTTGATGCTTATTTACTTTATTGTCTTGTTCTATAATTAGTATAGTATCCAGTTGTATGATTATAGACTATTATATGTGTGACAATAATCTCCTTCAAGAGATTGAGCCTGCTCTTCCCTCCACAAACACGTCGTTGAAATTATATAAAACGACTATGGAAGACAACAACAACAACAACAACAACAACAACACCAGCAAGGCTTGCCAGGGTGAGCAAAACGTATGCAGCCAGCCACCTGTTCGGACTCCAACCACCAAACTACATGTTGATCGCTACCGGCTCCGCTGATTGGTCGCCGGTCTGGCTGCACCTGCACTCGCCCCCCCATACTACTTGATGTCTGGGGTCGCCCCAACTTCATACCTCAGAATGTTCAGTGCTCTCGTGGTCACCACTCCTCCCGGCTAGACGCTAGCGTGTACTGAGAGAAGTGGTGGCTTTAAGCCAATATTCCAAACACCTCCCATTTACTTTGTATTGCACTTCTTGTTATTTTGCCTTAACGTAACTTTTCATTGTGTCATCTAATTATTCTTATTATTTTGATTGATTGATTTTATTATAAGAATTTGTTTGTGCATTTTATTCATGTTTTGATTTATTTAACGTAATTAAAATTTCATTGTTAAAGTTTACTTGTGTTTTGTGTGTCTTCTCCTTACCTTACCACAGACGAAGTTCCAGTTTTTTCTATTTTTTTTAATAACTATGTGACGAGGCCATACCCCTAGCCTTAAACAGCCGAACACCAACGCGTTACCGTCACATATGTTATATATTGTAGCATGCTGTAGTGGGCCTGAGTTGTATTATATTGTATGAGGCTTTTTTGTGCAAGTATTTTCATGTTGGTTTCTTCCGTGTGGGGGATGACCATATTTGGATGTGGCCAGTGTGGGAACTTGATATCAAGCGAGTGGTTATAGTTCAACCTTGATTAATTCTTATTTTTGTTTGCCAGTAAATTATATTGAGAAATGTAACAGTATTAAATACTCTTAAGATTAATAATTATTTGAATATTAGTACTACATTTTGTTAGTTGAATTTCCACGATAGTTTATGTGGATGTTTAGTTGATATTGTGGTAGGACGCCTGCCCTGGAAACCGACGCTTGGTCAGAGGCGTGGCAGCACTGGTCGAGAGGAGACATGTTTTAAGTTAATTCAGTGGTTATTGTTATTTTAGCTAAATACTCGGTTAATTCTCTGGTTAGATGATTGTGTATTATTTCCTTGAATAATTCATGTGCTGGTGATATTGGTCATTGCTCAATAAGGATTTTTATTTATATTATTGCATGCTAAAGAATATTTCTGGCTATAATATTTACCATTTAATTGTTATGTTTGTCACCCTTAGCGTAGATACATTGTTTTCCCAATTTATGCAGTGTTTTTTCTTTACCCCTAGACACCTGTTGGCAAGGCCGATATTATATATTGTGATCACTGCGGGTAAAGAACTGCACTGCGGGTAAAGAACTGTACTAAGTCTCAAGGGTTGTAACAAATGAGGGCCACTGTCCGGGAGATGAAAGCGTAACAAACTAGGTTTGTTGTAAGAATTATCCAGAAGGTTCCAGAAGTCTCGTGTAGAGGCCTGACCCCAGCAACGTGCATCCCCCAGGGAATTCGCGGTGAAAATAATTGACGCATTTGTTCATAGTTTCGTGTAATGAATCATCCTATAGTATTCACTTATTTAGAGAAATTAGCCTTCATTCATTTTGCATTTAAATTGTATTGTATAGTATTACTGTTTATAATATCAAGAGTATTGTAATTATTGAGTTAAGTCACCATCAGTGACGTCACGAGCCAAGACTACTCTTTATTGGGGAGTGACCTGGCGGTCATAGGTCACGAGGTTCCATGTCCTCTATTTCTCAAAGGTCAAAGAGCCATTTTGTAATTGGAAATAGCTCTTCCTTAAGATGCATGGGTAAGTTAACTTCAGTAAAATAATTCAACCAATCTGGATCATTCAGTGCAACAGAGGTTAATTGTTATAATTTAAGCCTTGTAAGTAACTTAACGATGCAGAACAATACTCTGCTCTGGGCTCCTGGGTAGAGGAGCATCAGAGAGAGGACAGACAGTGTAGTTTGTGAAACAACTCGGGCAGGTGGCCTTCCATCTTCAGCCTCCAGACCAGCCGTCTACCGCTGGTCGTCTATAGAAGGTAAAAGTTTGCTCAGAGTTTTGTAGTATAGGGATAGTCAATTCATTGCCTGACAGGGAGTGCTCCAATTATTTAGATTTTGCTTAATTTTGAATAAATTAATTAGCTAGTAATTTGTCGTTTTATTAATTTCCATGTGTGTGTTATATTTATGTGAATTGGTCCTTGTCACGTGGTCCCCACGAGGCCGAGTTGAATTTTGCGCCGATTATAACACCAAATCGGAATTCATCATTACCCTCGATTTTTAATTAATTCCACACTTAAGATCCAAAGTCATATGTTCCTAGTGGGGATCAAGCCCCAAGGTTGATTGGTTAGCATAATCGATCCTGACCTCGATCATTGCTCAGTGTTAATGGTCTGGTGGTGGCGGCGGAGGAGATCCTAGGGTTTTGCTAGAAGCCTATGTCACGTCATACGGGTTGTAGAATCTCAAGTCGGTAAATCGTCTTGAGACCACGTGGCGTGGGGTCGGCTCAAGTGAAAGTTTTGGGGTCCCTTGGTAGAGAACAAAAGTAAGAATACGGGCAGAGGGAGAGGAAAAGGCAGAAAAGATCATTCAGAACACCCCCCCCTCCCTGTGTTACAATGGTGCACAGCGGTGGTTTCAACAATTTTGTTTGAAATTGTTGAAAGGCTCACGTGTCTAGCCATTCGGACACGTGCGTGGATGCTAGGGAGACAGCCGTGGGCCAGGATTAGCAGTGCGCCTCACAACAGTGCATTTGAGTGGGGATTGGCGAATCTTTGGGGTCGTAAGTTAGTAAGATTAGGCTGTTAAGATTTATTGGTTAAGGAGACCGCTCCGAGTTGATTGGACTGGGTACCTTACTCGACCCATTGCAATTAATTCAGAGATGTTGGGAGCCACCATACTCTCAACAACAGTTTCTTGTGGGCTGTCAGGGCGGATTTATCTGTGGGACGCCAGGAGATAGTCCAAGGGCGTTGTTGGACTACCCAAAACGCTAGGAAAAACGTAAATTCGTGAAGGGCGTTGCGGCCTCCGAGGGACGGACTAGTAAACTACCTAGCAGCGATTCAACGACTCAGTGATCCACACTTAGTGGAGGTTGAGTCGTCTTTAGTCTTAATTGTTGCTGAAAGCTGCGTGTCACTCTGTTAGAATCGAGATGGTCAAGACCCCTAGGCTAGGTGCGGTACCGCGGGCCGGTAGGAGCAATTATAGGATTAAGTCGAGTGTATCATTGAATTAAGTATACTTAAATTTATCAAGTAATTCCGTTTATTTGCATTGTTCTAGAGATTATTTTTTTTCCCTATATTTAATCCCCGGTTAAATTTTTTTCCCAAGTGTTAGTATTTTCTTGTATATTAGGCTAAGTCCATACATTAAGCTTTGCTATTCCCTATTGTATTAGTCGAAGTCAGAGGTGTGGTTTTCTAGAGCGTAGTTAATCCTCTGGACTTAGGGCTATATGTCGGTCACTATAGTTAGTGAAGGAGTTTGTTAAGGGATAGTAATTTTCGTTGTAAATGTTTGAGAGAGCACGTGGAAATGTTTCTAAGTATTTTGGGATAAGTTTTCGGCTAAGTTAATGTCGGAAAATCGTTAACTGTAATTAATTTGTATTCGTGGGTCACGTATATGATCTGGGTATCATTAGGATTCCCCAGTCGATGCGGATGATATTATTCTAGTGTTTACCAGTAAGACGGTAGAATTGCGTTTTTAGACTTAGAATTCTGTTTTCAGTAGACACATAGGTGAAAAATTTTCTAAGTCCAGCCTTGGCCTAGAATCGTACATTTTGGCAAAAATTCGAATTTTTATGTTTCGTGTATATTTTAGGGTCAGTATTACCCTCTAGTGCGTGCAAGGGACGTAATTCTGTTCTTAAGCATTAAAGTGATAATTACATTTTTGCCGAATTTAGTTATTTTTCGAGAAAATTGTGTTGTAATTTTGTCAGAGTCCAAGTGAGGTGAAAACCTCAGATTTTGGAGAAAATTCGAATTAATGAGTGTTGAAACCGGCCGATGTGTCAGTATTGTTTTGTATACAGCGTCAGTATTAAATAACAGCTTATTTATATCTGGGAACGAGAAACCCATTTTTGCTAATTAAGGGAGTTTTGCGATATTTGGGGTGATAGATATTTAGCTTGTTTATTAAATTAAGGGCTTGCGTGGACGTAGCCGGTCCACTGGCGAGATTGACAGAGTTTCAGCACCTGACGACTTGGCCTCAGTTTGTCCAAGCGATTAGGGACAGATTCAAGGAAAAGGTGTCAGAAAATGAGGCTCTTTTATCTGCAGTCACTTAAGAAGGATGACCACAGCACTGTCAAGGATTTCGGGACACTATTATGGATTATTATTATGGACACTACGGGGGATTATTTCGGGTAGCGTAAAAGTTGTTCAATATGTTTATAAATTTATTTATGAAATGGTTATAGAAAGGGCTGCAACTGGTCCAAGTTTCAGCATCACACCCTAAACAGAAAAGGAGAAAAAAATACAGAACGTATTATGCAACGAATTTTCAACATTTTCAAAAAGTTCCAGGGAACACATGTGTCAGCTAAAATCATTTCTATAACACTCAGATATCACATTAGCATGTAATAAAGGATTTATAAATGGTGTTTTAGCCAAAAAGTGTTTGGTGCAATAATATAATTATTCAAAGTTACCCTTCCAAAAATATGCAATATATGATGTTTATAAATTTTTATAAAATCAACAAACGGACGTTGGACTAAAATGTCTAAATAGGTTTGTAGAAGCACAAACTCTACATATAAGGTGTAATTTGCATGTAAATTGATTAATAAATGAAAGCTGAGAAACACCTTGAAGTTGTAAATTACTTACCTGAGTAAAATAAGATCAAAGTTCGGCCACCTGTAGCCGAGTTTGACATCGACCTATTTCGTTCATAATTGGCACCCTTGCAGATAGGCATCCATTGAGAAAGGTGTGCAAGTTCCATGCACATCCCCTGATAACAAACGAAAAAAAAAATTGTAAACAAAAAAAAAAAAAAAAATTATATATATATATATATATATATATATATATATATATATATATGCAACAATGATCACAAAAACACTGATCCAAGTATGCAGAATAACCACATATGAAAAATAGAAAATGCTTAACGCGTTTTCGGCTAATTCGCCTTCATCAGAGCAAAGTAGAATGAAGATAAGTTTGCTGATCAGACCTTTATATCCGCCTGGGCAGATCACCTGACCACCAAAAATAAGTGGAGGAAAGGAATTATAAGAAAGAAGGTAACTGCAGAAGGCCTATTGGCCCATACAAGGCAGCTCCTTTTAATATCTCCAAGTGCCATACGTGTTTAAATGATTGCTATATTGTTTTGACGTGCTATATTGAGGCTTAAATAGGGATCCAACTTGTACATACCGGGGCTCACATTAAGGCTGTTGTTACAATGTTTGATCAGAGCAGACTCGATCACGTTTCGTTCAACAAAATCCTTACTTTTAACAATACATTTTGCCCCTGTGAAGTCGATAGAATGATTACATAAACTGGAATGTAAATACAATGCACTGGATTGCTGGGCTGTACGAATAGCATATGAATGCTGTTTTAAACGCGAGGAAAGAGATTTACCAGTCTGGCCGATGTAAACACATGCACACTCATTACAAGGGATGGAATACACACAACCTGCTACAGACGAGGGCGAGTTCTTAATTAACATGGACTTAACTGTATTATCATTTTTGAACAATATCATTTTTAATAGTATTAAAAATGTAGTATTGTGTTTATTAAACAACGTTTATTAAAACGTTGTAGTATTTTTATAAATTTTTCAAAGAGATTCGATTTTTCCGAATTTTTGCGTTTGATTAGCCCCCTTTATTAAAGAGCAGGATTGACGACCTCACTACGGAACTGGGGTTAGATTCGAGTCAGGGAGAGCGATTAGCTAAACAATTGTTCTGCAAAACGTTACCTTCTGCTATGGGGCCATTTTTATTTGCGGAGGGAGCGTTTGTGAGTTATTAAGACCTAGTCCAACAGGCCGCCACAGCCTTAGACAGGCAGATGCGTACGGAGACGCCGGGCACTCGTAATGCCTTATGTAGAGGCATTAAGTAAAGGCGAGGGCGCCAAGCCGAGTAACTGTAGCGCGGGTTCATCTGGCGGGAAGCAGCCCACAGCTGCAAGTTCGAGCCACCCTGCACGGGGTACCAACAGAGATCCGCGGAGGTGTTACTCCTGCGGGAAGCGCGGGCATATACAGAGGGACTGTAAAGTCACTACTACGAAAGCATGAAAGCAGGCTCCTAGTGATGGTAGGCCTACTTTTGAGGTGAAAGTGGAAGGTGTAAGATTGACAGCTTTTGTTGATACAGGAAGCCAGGCAACGGTAATTAAAAAGTCAGCCTTCAGCAATTTTAAGTATGCACGTCTTCAACGTTGCGCAAAGACATTAACAGCGGTCAATGGGGAAAAGATTGAGATTGTAGGTCAAGGTACAGTTAATTTTGAGATTGATGGGGAATTACAGCCTCACACATGTACGATCGTAGAGAACCTTGATTTTCCGGGTCACATCTTAATATGGACTGATTTTCTGTCGCGATTTGATTATTCCTTGTCTGCTCAAAAAGGGGCTAGGAACTGCAGGTTGCAGTTGGGACAGACTTCCTACCCAGTGGAGATGATCGACCATTCCCCAGTTGTGGCTTCAATTAAGAGGAAGCAGAGATATAACGCGCACTATCCAAAATGGATTTTTAATTCTCTTCTAGACACATTTAAGAGGTCATGCGCATTGCATGCATTGACCAAACAGAGTTGCCCACCACATTCTGTTAAATTTATTAAAGTAGCCGTGGGACGTCACATACAACCAGGTACCACCCTTCAGGTGGCTGGGAGATGTGATAGCTTATTAATTCCTCACCACTTAATTGTAGTGCTCGATAAAGGTGCACTCATTCCAGTTGTCAATCTTTCTCATAAGACTTTTCGCTTCAGGGCAGGTGATAGGGTATCTCAGGGAACCATGGTGGAGGACACAGAAATCTTTCACCATGAGTCAGCTGAGACGCCAACCGTCACTACACAATGTAGTGCATTGCACATGATAGATACGAAAACACCATCAGAAGTACAATATGAGACGAGAAATGTTGCACGGAATGTGGAAGAAGTAGAAAAATTAATATCAGCACTTGATTTGCAACATGTTACACAGGCGGATAGGATGGCACTGAGAGGAGTTTTGCGAAAATTTCCGACATTATTTGCGACAGAGGATGACCAGATTGGTCTCCTTGATAAGATTGAGCACACCATTCCAACTGGTGATCATTTGCCTGTGTACACGAGACAGTGGAGGTTGCCGGAACAGGCAAAGAACGTTATCAGGGAGGAGTGCCAGAAAATGTTGAGACAGGGCGTAATAGAGCCTAATACGTCACCGTGGCTCTCTCCTGTTTTGCTAGTTCGGAAACCGGACGGTAGTTATCGTTTCTGTGTTGACTACCGGAAGGTGAACGAATTAACTAAGGGTGATGTGTATCCGTTGCCCTGAATACAAGAGATAATAGATCAATTTGGTTCTGCTAAGTATTTCTCAACTCTTAACGCGAAATCGGCGTATTGGGCGATTCCGGTGGCAGAACAGGATAGGGAAAAAACCAGCATTCTCCGATGGTAGGCACACTTATCAATTCCGTAGGATGCCGTTTGGTTTAAAGACAGCGCCTTCGTCGTTTCAGAGGACCATAAATTTCATCCTTAGCCCGGTCCTGGGTAGGCATTCTTTAACGTACCTGGATGATGTTGTGATATATTCCAGGACGTTTGAGGAACACCTACAGGACTTGACTGAGACTTTGAAGTTGTTAGATCAGGCTGAATGTTCAGAAGTGCACCCTGGCGACTCAGAAATTCAAATTTCTGGGGTTCCAGGTGTGCCAAGACGGTATCCGACCTGACCCAGATTCTTGCCGCGCCATTGCTGACATGCCTACTCCAAGGACAGCAAAGGACGTGCGTAGGTTTTTGGGGGCGGCCGGATATTTTCGTCGTCATATTGAAGGTTTCGCTGGCATTTCAGCACCCCTGACTGATCTGACAAAGAAAAATGCGAAGTTTGAGTGGAAATCTGAGCATGACGAGGCCTATCGCAAACTGAAAGACCAACTAATCACGACACCGGTATTGGCTATTCCTGATTTTGAGAAAGAGTGGGAGGTGCACATTGACGCCAGCGGTATTGCTATTGGCGGGTGCTTAATTCAGCGAGATGCGGATAATTTACCCCATCCAGTAGCCTATTTCAGTAGGAAGGTCAAAGGACCTGAAGTTCGTTATTCAGCTACGGATCGGGAGGCACTGGCAGTAGTAGAATCAGTTAGGTATTTCGAGCCTTACCTATTTCAGCGGCACTTTGTAATCTACACAGACCATCGAGCGTTGACACACATATTTAAAAAGCGAACAAAACGCCCACGAATGTCACGCTGGTCTCACGAACTTTCGGCCCACTCATTCCAGATTTTGTACAAGCCTGGCCCAGCACATGTTGTGCCAGATACGCTAAGTAGAAACATAGCGGCAGTTGAAGTTAATGAAAATATTGAAACCATTCTATCAGATAAAATGAGAGAATTCCAGATGAGCGAGCCTAGATGGAAAGAAATTATTGAATATTTAGAGGGAGGAAAATACCCGAAAAAGAAAAAGAATTTACCTATTCATGATTTTGAAATGAAACAGGGCGTCCTGTATTATGTTAATAGCCAGAATGATAGGGCAGTATTTCAACTAGTTATTCCGGACGCGTTGCGGTCATCAGCATTAAAGCTTGCGCATGCTTCTAAAATTGCAGGGCATCCGGGGATCTTTAAAACGTACTTAAAAGCAAAGTCTCTATTTTATTTTCCAGGATTACTTTCTGAAGTAATCAATTTCGTGAAGTCGTGCAATCGTTGCGAGAGGAGGAAAGGCACCCATAAGGTACAAGCCTCACTTCAGGAATTTCCTGAAATTCGCGAGCCTTTAGATCGTGTGGGGGCCGATTTGATTGATTTACATCACAGTCATTCAGTAAATAGATATGTGTTGGTGCTAGTTGACCATTTGTCTAGGTACACTACACTCATTGCATTACCTCAGAAGGATTCTCGTACGGTTGCAGATGCGTTCTTGCGTAGGTTCGTTACTGTATTCGGACCTCCTAAAGTTTTAGTCTCTGACCGGGGTCAAGAATTCAATAGGAATATATTTAGAGAAGTTTGTAAGATTTTAGAGACAACTTCGGCTTTTACAACAGCCAACCACCCATAAGCAAACGGAATGACGGAACTGACTAATCGTTCAGTCAAGGATATGCTTGCAATCCTTGCTGAACATGACGCAAACACCTGGGATGAGCACCTACCCTATGTTCAGTTAGCCTTGAATACTGCCATCCACCAATCAATTAACACCCAACCACTTCATTTGTTGACTGGTAATTCATGCAATTTCCCCTCAGGTCTGCTTAACAGACATAATGTTGCATACGGGGAGGACTATCCTTCAGAGGTCCTTGGAAAAATGAGAAATGCATGGAATATTGCAGCTGAAGCGTCCAAGAAGGCACGGAATCGGTATGCTCATTTTTATGACAAGAAAGTGTGCCCTCTTGAGTTGAAGGAAGGAAGCCTCGTATTGAGAGTGAATGAGGCTGCGCCCGCCAATCAGAGTAGAAAACTAGCTCCTAGGTGGCGAGGGCCGTATAGAGTAATTAAAAGGGTGGGGCCAGTTAATCTTGTTATAAAAGGAGTATTCGAGGACCAGGTGGAAAGGACAATTCATGTAAATAAATTGAAACATTATCATGCTAGAGAGGAATTAGAACTGCCTTCAGCGGGTCTAGTTCCTGACTCAGCAGTGCTGACTAATGGCTTCACCGACGTGTCAGGGGATGAGGATGACCCTCTGTCATCGCTCATCAGTAGTCAGGTGCAGTCTCGCCACCCTATGGTGACGAGATCTCGCGCTGTACAGTAAAGTAACTTCCTTGGTTAGTATAATTTAGTATTCATTAGATTTTCCTGTAGAAGCAATGAGGTGAACTATTATTATACTTAACTCAGGTAGCAGCTTTTACCGTGCTCTGGGGTTTCACCTCCACCGAACCCAGAGTATATCTATGCTTCCGCTGTGTTGTGTCTGTCTGTTCCCATGTCTGATTGGTACACCGACCCAATTGTTCCAGCCACACGCGAACCCTTGTCTGTAAAGACCGAAGGGGGAGGCACGTTACACAAAGCCCTCCTCCCACCAGACCCAGTAACCCATACATCAGTTACTTTGGGGATGAGTGACTGTCCAAGAGTCACCCGGCCGACGCATCACGTCACTAACGAGGTTGTCAGGGCCAGCGAGCTGTCCACATTTAGCAGGTACCGGAGGTGCCATACAACGCCGGGGTAGCTGTCTCGAGATCACCACTACCCACCTGCTGCGTCATCACGACTGCAGCCATTCCAGCAGTGTTGGAGGAGAGGTCAAGGAATGGAAAGCGCGTAGCAGTACTCAAGAATTTCGCCGGAGGATTGATGATTACGTCATCTGAAGCAACAAGAAAGCGGAACTAAGGCGGTTACAGGTTGAAGGTACGGTTTCCCTACAGAGTACCGGGACTCGCCAATAGAAGGTCGCAAAATTGTCTCCTTTGGCCTAAAGTCGGCGGTATGAGGGTATACACAGTTGGTGTTTACGGCCTAGTAACCTGGTGACATCAAGAAACGCCTGAGATGACGTGAGCAATGATGGAAGACGAGATTCACCTGTTCTGCAAACAAGCAACCCGCCTCTACGACCCTCTGACACCACTCCTGTTACGAGACACTGTTGGTACATCCAGTCCTGCTCTGCTGTGGTCATCTGCGACGTCAAGTTTAACATCAAGACTGCCGTGTGAACTGTGGTTGATATGAAGGTGTGTGGACTGTCGGGAGCAAGATCAATGGAATTCATCATCAAGGGGGTAAATGGCCAACTGGTGGATTTATCATCTATAGCTTTGGAGTTGTCTATTGATCTAACCGAAGAAGATGGAACAACACCTTTAGGAGATGCTAAAAACGTTTCGTTGGAGAATGGATTATCGCAAACTCTATTCAAATCTGCTGTTGTGTATTTAAACGAAACAGTAGTTGAAACCAGCTCATTATTCTCATTCTGGTCGTATGTAAAGTTATTATCTACGATTTCTGGGTGTAAGGCTAACCGCTATGATAAACTGTCACAGTTTTTTAACCGTATCGATCGTGGTAAGATTGAAGCTGGTTATTTCACTAACACCTCGGCTGGGGAGAAGCAACAGATGACTGATATGAAAACGAGTGGTGTGAATACGTGTTTTAAACTAATGTTGGATGTCACATCAGTTAGTGAATACGTTTTGGATAATGTGGATATCAGGGTGCGGCTCGAACTTCAACCTGATAAATGGCTTATACTCAGCGATAATGAACACGCTAATTTTAAATACAATATCAAGTCTACACGTCTATGGGTGGATCGGGTATTGCCATACCCCGAAGGATTAGTAGCCGTTAATAAACCCATGGTGCAGAACAACTCTCCTATTACGTATACTTTTAATAAAACTTTATACAAAACGTATATATTGGGCACAGGTCAGCGCTCGATAACAATGGACCAACCATGGTGGACTGTTATACCAGAACATTAATATATGATCATCCTTGATATGGAGGCAGTGTCTGGTGCATATAATCGCAACCCGCTTTATTTGGAAAACTGTGAGCTTAGTAAAGTATTAATATCGCAGAATAGCACTAATATTGTCAATATTGGGTGCGACTTCCCTCATAACTGCGCCAAGTTGTATTACACAGCATTACAAGCCTTAGGCTTCGATAAAGACAATATATTGTCTTATGATACATATGTGAATGGTGGAACCATACTGGCCTTTAATTTACAACCTGAGGATATAGATGACACCATCCCGATTGAAAAAAGTGGTAATCTGTGGATCGCTTTGGAGTTTATACGTGGTGTGGCTAGAAATAAAGTCATTCTAGTTTACGGGTCTACAACAGGTGTGATCAGCATTAACGCCGATCGTCGCATTATTTGTGATACGCGAGGATAAATATTAATATGAATTGTTTGGAAATAAATGAGGCTATCAGAAGTAATTTAGGTGATAAGGTAAACTATCTAGGATGTTTCCTAGCTGATGACGTAAGGAAAATACTGACAAAAATACATAAAAAAAGACCTGTGGTGTTCATAATCAACACTCTGGAGTCTGGTTCTCATAATAAAATGGGGAATTGGATAACATTTTATGTAAATAAAGATGAAGGTAGAAGCGAGATAGTTATACTAGACAGCTACGCCAATCCTGCAATAGGATCTTATTCAAGATATTCCGAAGAGTTTATGTCCTACTTCCAAGACTATGCCCTACATATTATGAAGAAAAGGATTCAATCCCTAAATAGTTACTTCTGTGGGAATTACGCCGTTTATTTTGCCTATCATTTTTCCAGACTAGGCTTAGAGGCGGCCCTGCTTCACTTTGATGAAGCATTTAAATATGGTCAGTTTCGCATGAAAGATGAAAAAGTGTTGAAATTCAATTATGCTCAGATGAAAATGCCCGTGTGTAAGCAAACATTCTGCTTAAACAGTACTGATGCTGAGTATGAAACGTTGTGTGACGAAGTTGGCTAGGATGATAGTGCTGTGAGTAATACTTTATGTTAGGATTGAATGATAAAGATAATAATGTCTGTATTTATTTTTACAACATTGACAACAAAAACTTATAACCTTTTGCCCTTTCTACAAATTGGCTGGTTGACTAGCATGATGGGAAGGTTCGATAGAGTGGAAGAATGACTCCCAATCTGTCTGTATACTACCTAAACCCTTTCTACAGATTGGTTGGTTGACTAGCATGCCGGGAAGGTTCGATGGACTGAATGAAAGCCTTTCCCCATCTGTCTGCTAGCTAAACCACCCAGAAGAAGTTTTATTATTATTATTATTATTATTATCATTGTAAATCGCTTAAGTGTTTAATAAAATAAATTAATTTATATATAATGTGTTTACTTTTCCCTCGTTTATTGCTCTTAAAAAAAAAATGCTATTTGGGCAAAGAATGATGATGCTGTTGCCATGTTGGTCACGTTATGATACAGCTTACACATATTAACAGAAATAATACTAAAGGCTTTGCACAGAACAATGGTTGATGGTATGGGGAGAGGAGGGGATGAGGGGTGGGAGTGATTGATAATGATAGGTGTGGACCTGCCGGCGGAAGTAAGAACAACGTTCCTCCTTAACTAATCCACAGTGGTGGGAGAGGCCTGCCGGGGTGAACTTCTCCAAGACCTCTCTGAAGACATTGAAAAACGATTAAGGCAAATGGACCACATCCGCAAGAGGCTGCTCTCTCATACCCCCCCTCAACACTTATGGCCTCCTGTAGGGGGAACTAATGCACTTCAATGACGGCCTCCTGTAGGGGGAACTAATGGACGTCAATGACGGCCTCCTGTAGGGGGAACTAATGGACGTCAATGATATCCTCACAGGTATTGGGGGCTCCCCTCTCCCTACACAACATAACCTACATCCCAGCAAACACAAATCATCTACACAACGTTCGCCTATCTCTTCCCATAGGTGTGGGAATGATTTGCATTGAGAATGGTGCAGGAGAGCCTTTGAGAAACTTTTACTCAAAAAATCCAAACACAAAGGTTTAATTATAAATTGTTTTTCTACAATTATTTTCTTCCAAATGTAAAACAAATAGTTTTTACATGTTTAAATATAAAATTTATGGTGTTTTTTTGTAAAATTCATTAATAAATTGTGAATGATATATATTGGCTGAGTGAAACCTTTAATATCCATTTAGTTATAATATGAACAGAAAAAAGTAGTTTTCCAAATTTTCTAAAAATCGCTCTTTTTAACACAATTTGACTCCTTATGCATTCCACTAAACACTAATATCATGTTTAAATATATAATTTATGTATTATTCCCTAAGATAATTTATATAAATTATAAAAGTTTCTGGAAAGTGGTGAGAAAGAATCTGAAAACGTTTTGTTGTCTTATATTGGCGTGTTCTTATTAACTAGAGTGAGTAAGAGTGAGCGAGAGTGGGTAAGAGTGAGTAAGAGTGACTGAAGGTGAGTGAGAGTGCCAGAGAGTGTGTAAGTGTGAGTAAGAGTGAGTATAAGTAAGAGTGACTGAGAGTAAGAGTGACAGAGTGAGTAAGAGTGAGAGTAAGGGTGACAGAATGAGTAAGAGTGAGAGTAAAGTGATTGAGAGTAAGGGTGAGTATGAGAGTAAGAGTGATTGAGAGTTAGAGTGAGAGTAAGAGTGATTGAGAGTTAGTGAGAGTAAGAGTGATTGAGAGTAAGAGTGATTGAGAGTAAGAGTGATTGAGAGTAAGAGTGATTGGGAGTAAGAGTGATTGAGAGTAAGAGTGATTGGGAGTAAGAGTGATTGGGAGTAGGAGTTAGAGTGAGAGTAGGAGTAAGAATGAGAATAAGAGTGATTGAGAGTAAGAGTGAGTAAGAGTAAGAATGAGAGTAAGAGTGATTGAGAGTAAGAGTGATTGAGAGTAAGAGTGATTGAGAGTAAGAGTGATTAGGAGTAAGAGTGATTGGGAGTAAGAGTAAGAGTGAGAGTAAGAGTAAGAATGAGAATAAGAGTGATTGAGAGTAAGAGTGATTGGGAGTAAGAGTGATTGAGAGTAGGAGTGATTGGGAGTAGGAGTGATTGGGAGTAAGAGTGATTGAGAGTAAGAGTAATTGAGAGTAAGAGTATGAGAGTAAGAGTGAGAGAGTGAGTATGAATGGGTAAGGGTGACTGAGAGTGAGTAAGAGTGACAGAGTATGAATGACAGAGTAAGAGTGATAGAGAGTAAGAGTGACAGAGAGTAAGAGTGACAGAGTAAGAGTGACAGAGAGTAAGAGTGACAGAGAGTAAGAGTGACAGAGAGTAAGAGTGACAGATAGTAAGAGTGACAGAGTAAGAGTGAGTATGAGAGTGAGTAAGGATGACTGAGAGAAAGAGTAATAGTGCATAAGAGTGATTGAGAGTTAGAGTGAGAGTAAGAGTGATTGAGAGTTAGTGAGAGTAAGAGTGATTGAGAGTAAGAGTGATTGAGAGTAAAAGTGATTGAGAGTAAGAGTGATTGAGAGTAAGAGTGATTGGGAGTAAGAGTGATTGAGAGTAAGAGTGATTGGGAGTAAGAGTGATTGGGAGTAGGAGTAAGAATGAGAATAAGAGTGATTGAGAGTAAGAGTGAGTAAGAGTAAGAATGAGAGTAAGAGTGATTGAGAGTAAGAGTGATTGAGAGTAAGAGTGATTGGGAGTAAGAGTGATTTAGAGTAAGAGTGATTGGGAGTAAGAGTGATTGGGAGTAGGAGTAAGAATGAGAATAAGAGTGATTGAGAGTAAGAGTGAGTAAGAGTAAGAATGAGAGTAAGAGTGATTGAGAGTAAGAGTGATTGAGAGTAAGAGTGATTGGGAATAAGAGTGATTGGGAGTAAGAGTGATTGGGAGTAAGAGTGATTGGGAGTAAGAGTAAGAGTGAGAGTAAGAATGAGAATAAGAGTGATTGGGAGTAAGAGTAAGAGTAAGAATGAGAGTAGGAGTGATTGAGAGTAGGAGTGATTGGGAGTAGGAGTGATTGGGAGTAAGAGTAAGAGTAAGAATGAGAGTAGGAGTGATTGAGAGTAGGAGTGAATCGGAGTAGGAGTGATTGGGAGTAAGAGTGATTGAGAGTAGGAGTAATTGAGAGTAAGAGTATGAGAGTAAGAGTGAGAGAGTGAGTATGAATGGGTAAGGGTGACTGAGAGTGAGTAAGAATGACAGAGTAAGAGTGACAGAGAGTAAGAGTGACAGAGAGTAAGAGTGACAGAGAGTAAGAGTGACAGAGAGTAAGAGTGACAGAGAGTAAGAGTGACAGAGTAAGAGTGACAGAGAGTAAGAGTGACAGAGTAAGAGTGACAGAGAGTAAGAGTGACAGAGAGTAAGAGTGACAGAGAGTAAGAGTGACAGAGAGTAAGAGTGACAGAGTAAGAGTGACAGAGAGTAAGAGTGACAGAGAGTAAGAGTGACAGAGTAAGAGTGAGTATGAGAGTGAGTAAGGATGACTGAGAGAAAGAGTGAGTAATAGTGCGTAAGAGTGATTGAGAGTTAGAGTGAGAGTAAGAGTGATTGAGAGTTAGTGAGAGTAAGAGTGATTGAGAGTAAGAGTGATTGAGAGTAAGAGTGATTGAGAGTAAAAGTGATTGAGAGTAAGAGTGATTGAGAGTAAGAGTGATTGGGAGTAAGAGTGATTGAGAGTAAGAGTGATTGGGAGTAAGAGTGATTGGGAGTAGGATTAAGAATGAGAATAAGAGTGATTGAGAGTAAGAGTGAGTAAGAGTAAGAATGAGAGTAAGAGTGATTGAGAGTAAGAGTGATTGAGAGTAAGAGTGATTGAGAGTAAGAGTGATTGGGAGTAAGAGTGATTGAGAGTAAAAGTGATTGGGAGTAAGAGTGATTGGGAGTAGGAGTAAGAATGAGAATAAGAGTGATTGAGAGTAAGAGTGAGTAAGAGTAAGAATGAGAGTAAGAGTGATTGAGAGTAAGAGTGATTGAGAGTAAGAGTGATTGAGAGTAAGAGTGATTGGGAGTAAGAGTGATTGGGAGTAAGAGTGATTGGGAGTAAGAGTGATTGGGAGTAAGAGTAAGAGTGAGAGTAAGAATGAGAATAGGAGTGATTGGGAGTAAGAGTAAGAGTAAGAATGAGAGTAGGAGTGATTGAGAGTAGGAGTGATTGGGAGTAGGAGTGATTGGGAGTAAGAGTGATTGAGAGTAAGAGTAATTGAGAGTAAGAGTATGAGAGTAAGAGTGAGAGAGTGAGTATGAATGGGTAAGGGTGACTGAGAGTGAGTAAGAATGACGGAGTAAGAGTGACAGAGAGTAAGAGTGACAGAGAGTAAGAGTGACAGAGAGTAAGAGTGACAGAGAGTAAGAGTGACAGAGTAAGAGTGACAGAGAGTAAGAGTGACAGAGAGTAAGAGTGACAGAGAGTAAGAGTGACAGAGTAAGAGTGACAGAGAGTAAGAGTGACAGAGAGTAAGAGTGACAGAGAGTAAGAGTGACAGAGTGTAAGAGTGACAGAGTAAGAGTGACAGAGAGTAAGAGTGACAGAGAGTAAGAGTGACAGAGAGTAAGAGTGACAGAGAGTAAGAGTGACAGAGAGTAAGAGTGACAGAGTAAGAGTGACAGAGAGTAAGAATGACAGAGAGTAAGAGTGACAGAGAGTAAGAGTGACAGAGAGTAAGAGTGACAGAGAGTAAGAGTGACAGAGAGTAAGAGTGACAGAGTAAGAGTGACAGAGAGTAAGAGTGACAGAGAGTAAGAGTGACAGAGAGTAAGAGTGACAGAGTAAGAGTGACAGAGTAAGAGTGACAGAGAGTAAGAGTGACAGAGTGTAAGAGTGACAGAGAGTAAGAGTGACAGAGAGTAAGAGTGACAGAGAGTAAGAGTGACAGAGAGTAAGAGTGACAGAGTAAGAGAGTGAGAGTGATTATGAGAGAGTTAAGAGTGTGAGGTGTGTGAGTGTAGCAGGCCAGGGAGGCAGGATGTGTGGTCACAGGCGAGGCCTAGGCCTCGTGATCTCTAATGTTGGTTTTTATATATATGTGGGATTTTTTGTCCTGTTTCAAATTACAATTATTTAGCAGGAATGTAATAAGATATTGCACAGTATTAATGTGACAATAATATATGCATTATTTCCTTGATAATCAAACTTGTTGTTCAAAGATAATATACAATCTTTGAAGGAAACATTTTGAGAGCGCGAGCTGGCAACACTGGGCTGGTGGGTGAGAGAGACATATGGTTAGTTTTGCTCAGACCTTCAGTGGTGAAGGGTGTGTCCCAGCTGGCCGCCACCAGCCGCCACCCGCCGCCACCCGCCGCCCACCACCAGCCGCCCACCACCAGCCGCCACCCGCCACCACCCACCACCAGCCGCCACCCACCACCAGCCGCCACCCACCACCAGCCGCCACCCACCTCCACCCACCACCAGCCGCCACCCGCCGCCACCCACCACCAGCCGCCACCCACCACCAGCCGCCACCCGCCACCACCCACCGTCAGCCGCCACCCGCCACCACCCACCGTCAGCCGCCACCCGCCACCACCCACCACCAGCCGCCACCCGCCACCACCCACCACCAGCCGCCACCCGCCACCACCCACCACCAGCCGCCACCCGCCACCAGCCACCGCCACCCACCACCGCCACTCACCAACTGCCGCCACCACCCACCACCAGCCGCCACCCGCCACCACCCACCACCAGCCGCCACCCGCCACCACCCACCACCAGCCGCCACCCGCCACCACCCACCACCAGCCGCCACCCGCCACCACCCACCACCAGCCGCCACCCGCCACCACCCACCACCACCCACCACCAGCCGCCACCCGCCACCAGCCACCGCCACCCACCACCGCCACTCACCACCCGCCGCCACCACCCACCACCCGCCGCCACCACCCACCACCACCAGCCGCCGCCGCCACCACCCGCCACCACCCGCCACCAGCCACCGCCACCCACCACCGCCACTCACCACCCGCCGCCACCACCCACCACCAGCCGCCACCCGCCACCAGCCACCGCCACCCACCACCGCCACCCGCCGCCACCACCCACCACCACCAGCCGCCTCCGCCACCACCACCCACCACCACCGCCGCCACCACCCATCACCGCCGCCGCCACCACCACCCACCACCACCGCCGCCGCCACCACCCATCACCGCCGCCGCCGCCACCACCCACCACAGCCGCCGCCGACACCACCGCCACCACCCACCACAGCCGCCACCACCACCCACCACCGCCGCCACCACCGCCGCCACCACCAGCCGCCACAAGCCGCCACCGCCCGCCACCAGCCGCCATCACCACCACCACCACCACCAGCCGCCATCACCGCCACCAGCCGCCACCAGCTGCCACCACCACCAGCCGCCACCACCACCACCACCAGCCGCCATCACCGCCACCAGCTGCCACCACCACCAGCCGCCACCACCAGCCGCCACCACCGCCACCACCACCTGCCACCAGCCGCCACCACCGCCCGCTATCAGCCGTCACCGCCCGTTGCCACAGTCGCCACCGCAAGCCGCCACCGCCAGCCGCCACCAGCCCCCCCCCACCGCCGATCGTCACCACCCACCACAGCCGCCGCCGCCCGCCGCCGCCCGCCACCGCCCGCCACCACCCACCACAGCCGCCACCACCCACCACCCGCCGCCACCACCCACCACCACCCGCCGCCACCACCCACCACCACCAGCCGCCGCCGCCACCCACCACCCGCCGCCGCCGCCACCACCACCCACCACCACCGCCGCCACCACCCACCACCACCAGCCGCCGCCGCCACCACCACCCACCACCACCACCACCCACCACCACCGCCGCCGCCACCACCCATCACCGCCGCCGCCGCCACCACCCACCACAGCCGCCGCCGACACCACCGCCACCACCCACCACAGCCGCCACCACCACCCACCACCGCCGCCACCACCGCCGCCACCACCAGCCGCCACAAGCCGCCACCGCCCGCCACCAGCCGCCATCACCACCACCACCACCACCAGCCGCCATCACCGCCACCAGCCGCCACCAGCTGCCACCACCACCAGCCGCCACCACCACCACCACCAGCCGCCATCACCGCCACCAGCTGCCACCACCACCAGCCGCCACCACCAGCCGCCACCACCGCCACCACCACCTGCCACCAGCCGCCACCACCGCCCGCTATCAGCCGTCACCGCCCGTTGCCACAGTCGCCACCGCAAGCCGCCACCGCCAGCCGCCACCAGCCCCCCCCCACCGCCGATCGTCACCACCCACCACAGCCGCCGCCGCCCGCCGCCGCCCGCCACCGCCCGCCACCACCCACCACAGCCGCCACCACCCACCACCCGCCGCCACCACCCACCACCACCCGCCGCCACCACCCACCACCACCAGCCGCCGCCGCCACCCACCACCCGCCGCCGCCGCCACCACCACCCACCACCACCGCCGCCACCACCCACCACCACCAGCCGCCGCCGCCACCACCACCCACCACCACCACCACCACCCACCACCACCGCCGCCACCACCCACCACCACCGCCGCCACCACCCACCACCACCAGCCGCTGCCGCCACCACCACTGCCGCCACCATCACCCACCACCACCGCCGCCACCACCCACCACCGCCAGCCGCCACCACTCATCACAGATGCCGCCACCCGCCACCACCCGCCACCACCGCCAGACACAGCCGCCAGTGTCCGCCGCCACTGTCCGCCACCGCTGCCACTGTCCGCCACCGCCGTCACTGTCCGCCACCGCCACCACTGTCTGCCACCGCCACCACTGTCCGCCCGCCGCCACCACTGTCCGCCCGCCGCCACCACTGTCCGCCCGCCGCCTCCACTGTCCGCCCGCCACCTCCACTGTCCGCCCGCCGCCTCCACTGTCCGCCCCCCGCCTCCACTGTCCGCCCGCCGCCTCCACTGTCCGCCCGCCGCCTCCACTGTCCGCCCGCCGCCGCCACTGTTCGCCCACCGCCGCCACTGTCCGCCCGCCGCCGCCACTGTCCGCCCGCCGCCGCCACTGTCCACCACCGCCGCCAAAGCCGCCACGGTCCGCCCGCCGCCACTATCCGCCACAGCCGCCACTGTCCGCCCGCCGCCACTGTCCGCCCGCCGCCACTGTCCGCCCGCCGCCACTATCCGCCACCGCCGCCACTGTCCTCCCGCCGCCACTGTCCGCCCGCCGCCGCCCTGTCCGCCCGCCGCCACTATCCGCCACCGCCGCCACTGTCCGCCCGCCGCCACTATCCGCCACCGCTGCCACTGTCTGCCCGCCACCACTGTCCGCCCGCCGCCACTGTCCGCCCACCGCCACTGTCCGCCCGCCGCCACTGTCCGCCCGCCGCCACTATCCGCCACCGCCGCTACTGTCCGCCCGCCGCCACTGTCCGCCCGCCGCCGCCACTGTCCACCCGCCGCCACTGTCCGCCACAGCCGCCACTCTCCGCCGTACAGCCTCCCCTCTCTCCGTTAGTAAATAATTATAATTGTTAGTAAATAATAAAAGAAATATAAATTATTAGATTTTTTTTACCCTTAAATTGGTTTTAATATTTAAATTGAAAATAATAATATAATATAAAATATAATAAAAATAATATAATATAAAATATAATAAAAATAATATAATATAAAATATAATTTAATTTCAAGAAATTTAACTTTAAACACAAAGATGTGAAAAGGGTTCAGATTATTGGCTCAAACCTTTCATAAGAAATTCATATTGGTATATGAATGGATTATGAATGACTCATGTTAGGAGTGTAAAGTTGCCACAACATCTCAAATTAGTGTTAGATACATATGTCTTGGTTATAAGTTTTGGAAACCTATTTAAGTCCACACACAATATCGTATCTGATACGATAAAACAAACGTTTCCAATACTTTCAAATACTTTCCAGATATGTTGTGGCAACCTAAAATTGTTTGCTGGGATACTCCTCCTCCTCCCTACATGACCGCATACCCAAACACCGGACGCTCACACGCGCCAAACTTCCGGGGAAAATTCTCCCAAACCCTTTGAGACTAGACACCTGCGCCCACATTGCCAGCTGGCTCTCATAGAGCCACCTGACAGCTGGTGTGCACGGTTCTAGTCTCAATTTACGCTACTGTGATGAAGGGGTAGAGTGGGTGGTAGTGGTGGAGGCATAGTGTGGGTGGCAGTGGTGAAGGGGTAGTGTGGGTGGTAGTGGTGAAGGGGTAGTGTGGGTAGCAGTAGTGGAAGGGTAGTTTGGGTTGTAATGGGGAGGGGTAGTTTGGGAGGTATTGATGGAGAGGTAGTGGGTGGTAATGGTGGCAGGGTAGTGTGTGTGGTAATGGTGGCAGAGTAGTGTGAGTGGTAGTGGTGGCAGGGTACTGTGGGTGGCAGTGGTGGAGGTGAGGTGTGGGTGGTATTGGTGGCAGGGTAATGTGGGTAGTAATGGTGGAAGGGAAGTGTGGGTGGTAGTGGTGAAGGGGTAGTGTGGATGGTAGTGGTGGCAGGGAAGTGTGAGTGGTAGAGATAAAGGGGGTAGTGTGAGTGGTAGTGGAGGAGGGGTTGTGTTATTTGTAGTAGTGAAGGGTTAGTTTGGGGGTAGTGGTGGAAGGGTACTGTAGGTGGTAGTCGTGAAAGGGTAGTGTGGGTGGTAGTTGTAAAGGAGTAGTGTGGGTGGTAGTGGTGAAGGGGTAGTGTGGGTAGTAGTGGTGGAGGGGTAGTGTGGGTGGTAGTGGTGGAAGGGTATTGTGAGTGGTAGTGGTGGAGGGGCAGTGTGGGTGGTAGTGGTGGAGGAGTAGTGTGGATGGTAGTAATGGAGGGGTAGTGTGCGTGGTAGTGGTGGAGGTGTAGAGTGGGTGGCAGTGGCGAAGGGGTAGTGTGGGTGGTAGAGGTGGAAGGGTCGCGTGGGTCGTAGTTATGGAGACGTAGTGTGGGTAGTAGTGGTAGAGGGGTAGTGTGGATAGTAGTGGTGAAGGGGAAGTGTGGGTGATAGTGGTGGAGGGGTAGTGTGGGTGGTTGTGGTGAAAGGGTAGTGTGGGTGGTAGTTGTGAAAGGGTAGCGAGGGTGGTAGTGGTGGAGGGGTGTTGTTGGTGGTAGTGGTGGAAGGGTAGTGTGGTTGGTAATGTGGGTGGTAGTGGTGGAAGGATAGTGTGGGTGGTAGTGGTGGTGGCGTAATGTGGGTGGTAGTGGTGAAGGGGTAGTGTGGGTTGTGGTGGTGAAGGGGTAGTGTGGGTGGTAGTTGTGGAGGGGTAGTGTGAGTGATAGTGTTGAAGGGGTTGTGTGGTGGTAGTGGTGAAGGGGTAGTGTGGGTGGTATTGTGGGTGGTAGTGGTGGAAGTGTAGTGTGGGTGGTAGTAGCAGAAGGGTAGTGTGAGTGATAGAGTTGAAGGGGTTGTGTGGGTGGTAGTGGTGGAAGGGTAGTGTGGTTGGTATTGTGGGTGGTAGTGGTGGAAGTGTAGTGTGGGTGGTAGTAGTAGAGGGGTAGTGTGAGTGATAGTGTTGAAGGGGTTGTGTGGGTGGTAGTGGTAAAGGGGTAGTGTGGGTGGTAGTGGTGGAGGGGTAGTGTAGGAGGTAGTAGTGGAAAGGTAGAGTGGGTGGTAGTGATGGAGGGGTAGTGTGGGTGGTAGTGGTGAAGGGTAGTATGAGTGGTAATTGTGAAGGGGTAGTGTGTGTTGGAAATTTCCAACATTAATAAACTACTATTGTATTATAATAAATCATCATCATTATATACTAACTACAGTAGTTATGAATTTCACTAATGGCAGTGTAAACATAAATTAAACCATTTCATCTGCGTATTAGTGCTAGAATTCTCATGAAATCGAGTAGCAACATTGCGTCAGATAATGTCTAGTTTGACACGTTTATTACCAATGTGTTAGAGAATTGAATGTGGTTCTCTAAAATTATCAGTATTCCGTGTAATAATTACCTACGGATAATATGACTCCCGATAATCTAAAACCGAGAGTTATTAACTAAAATTGTTATCAAGTAGCAGTTTTATCTGTTACATGCGGATGCTATGGAGAATAAAAATCATCTCCATTTCTCGTTTAAGACCATTAAGCGAGAATATGATAATATTTAAGTACGTATAATTGCAACCCAGTTCTCATTAACGTATTACATCCATAATTGCGCGGAAAAGAATTGTTCGTGATTAATAATTTCTATGGTGAATGCGAGAGACGGATTGAGGGAAGGCGGAGACGCCATTACACACGAGGCATCCCTGGCGTGAAGAGTGGCGAGACACGTGATAGTAACTGGGGAGTTTTTATCGATAAGAATTACGTTGATACCCGGTTAACAGTTAACTATTACTTATTCACGTGTTCTATAGTGCCCAGCCAGTTAATAACGCGTCAACAATTGAAGCCACAATCCGTAATTACACGTACATAGCAGTGGGCGCCTGGGACTGGCTGACGCGGTTTCGGCAGACCTCAGTATTTGATACGCCCATGTTAAGTATACCATTCTCGTTTGATGCATCATCCTAGATTGTATATTTGTGAGTAGTCTGTCGTTATACAGCAAGGATACCTAATACACAACGTTAGTTCAATTTCAACAATTTCTCCGTTTTCATGAATATTTGAAATAAATCGTAGCCTAATCCAATGCTACTTAAATTTCTCTGATTTCAGCGTGTATACGAGCAGTCGACAAGTTGTTTCTCATCATTCATGATATTCACCTCGGGTTCTTTCTTTATTAGAAGCCTGTGACCATGAGGACGAATGACGAAATGGCGTTATAGAAATTGTCTTACAGCTAAGACCTCTATTTCGTACAAATTTATCTAATATTATTACTGATTTCAATGTAATTCATATTGGATCTTTACATTGAATATATTATTGCCAGAAATGATGATTTGGTAATTAATGTGTTTTACTTTGACTGTTGCTCAGTAATTCATAATCTTTAATATTCATAATTTGAGTTATCATATTTTTGAATCTATTCTAGTTTAGATTTACTATGTTACTTACTCTACAATGAACTAGTGACGAACCACACTGGTTCCTAGATATATTTGAACTTCTAGAAATACCCCTCCAATGTTGATATTTGAAGCTTTGACTTTAATTAATTAATAATACAGTCTATTCATTATTTTCAAGTGATTCTTCTTTTAATTATTATCCATAGACACTGGTTCTCTAGAGTCATTCTAATGATCACTTTTATTCGTTTTCCCTCTTTTCTCAAAAGTGGGTGGTCCTTCGATTTATTAAATACAATAAACAAATATTTGAATAGATGAGTCAAGCCCCAGAAATCCAACATTATGGTCCTTATCGAACCAGATACATACTAATTAACATTACTAACTAGTCATAACTAATCACCGTGTGAAGTAGTCTAGACTAACCACATTTTATTAATTGTGGCTACCGGCAGTGTACCACATAAGTTAGCCTAATTCACACCAATTTATTTGCTGCTTATACCTCATGTATGAAGTAGCACTAGTGAGACACAGTCAATTGCCCACAACACTCAGACCTATACCTCACACTGAGGTAAGAATCTTCAGGTCACCAGGAGCAACAGCTCATAATTTCTATAATAATTCCACATTAACACCTGCATTAGAGTGGCCTCACCATCTAACTATTATTTATTTAGGTGGTAATGACATCCATCCTACTCGACACCCAGCTGAGGTAATTAATCACCTTAAAACAATAATTTCCTCATTTAAACTTGTTAGCAGTTCAGTAGTGTTCACATTGGTGGAACCTCGCCAACTGAGCAATAATAATCGTTGGGGAGTGAGTCCAGAATATTACCAAAGAACTGCCAAATATATAAACTTTAGGCTGAGGAAGAGAGTACGATTGGATGCCACTTACATTCAATTTACAGCCAGACCATACAAGCAAAACCTGGCAAGAGAGGGTGTACACCTGTCAGGTGAGTCTAGGTCACATGTAGTTGACAAATTGATCAACACAATCAACCACCATAAAAGGCTGTGGCTGGCAAGCCAAATTAATTGTACATAATTGTATTTTCACCTGTGTGTGCAAGTGCACCTTTATAAACTATAAAATCTAAAATAAACAAAAACACAGCACAACTATATATTCACATTATTGCACGACAAATTAATCTATGCCAACCTTTATTAGGTAGGAATTTAGGCTGTGATTGTGCTGAATTTGGCACAAATGCAGACTAAATTAATTCGTAGTTTCTTAGGTAGAAATTTTACAACTAGTCTTGGACTAGTTAGTAGTGCATACATTATACATTCTTGTGCTGACCCTATCAAGGGTGGGATTCAAACTTTATGGTAACTCTGATTAGAGTATATCCATATTAATTATTTGTGTACTCATTATTTGTGTGTATGCATTTTGAGTGCTGCTGAATGATCACCATTACATCTATTGGTGATAAAGAAGAGCTAGCCAGAAGAAAGTTAATGATGAAATTCAAGCACTGCTCAAAATCCTTAGCTACTTATTGTTAGGTAGGTACATTTAACCTCGAGTGAGGTAGAGTGTAATTTAGCCAGATTAATTTAGGCTATACTCAATATTACTTGTCAACTAATGAGCAAATACCCAAGCTTCATTAGTAACACTTATTCAAGTCCTATGAAATTTGGACTTAAAGCCACCATAGCTACTCCTGAACAATTAAGGAGAACCTATATTGGCCTTAACGGTCATTTAACTAAGACTAATTAATAAGTCTGATACCTTGTCTAAAGCAACTCCCATTGGTTACTATCGACTAGAAACATCAGTGAGAGTGGCTGATTTAAAATTTGATCAAGTTAGATCTACAAGCCAGTCTTATCTCGACCTACTGAATGCAACTGAAACTGATCCTGATGAAATAGATCAAATTCTAGCAGATATTTCACGGTATGAAGATGAGACTCAAGATAAACTTGACATACTATCTAATATAGTAACACAATCTAAATCTAATGCAAATAATACTATGTCTCAATCCAGTAATCAATTACCTGAGGTTCGTCTACCTACTTTAGACTTACCTACATTTGCAGGGCTGGATGAAGAAAATTGGGACATATTTTGGACTTCATTTGAAGTTCATATACATAAGAAATCTTCTCTTGACAGAATTTCTAAATTCTCATACCTGATTAGTCTTCTCAAAGGGGAGGCTAAAAAGGTCATAAATAACCTAGCTCTCACTGAGAGTAATTATGAGGAAGCTATAAAACTGCTAAAGTTAAACTATTGCAACAAGGAGTTGAGTATAGCTAACCTTTTGTTACCAGTTGCTGGATCTGAATGCACCAAGTAACCGACCAGACTCACTTCAAAGCTTCAGGCTAGAAGTTGTCTCTCTAGTGAAGGCCTTAGGTACTAAAGTTGATGTACCAGCCTCAGAATGGTCAATCAAGTTACTTTTACAGAGGAAATTACCTCGAAATATCTTAGCAGAAATCTGCTCACACTATAAAACCGAATTTCTCACTCTCGAGCAAATATTCAAGGGACTGAGAATAATGGTTAACAGGTTGAAGATTCATGATAAGATTAAACCTGAGTCTAAACCACCTAATATTGACAACTCAGTCAAAACCAAATCGACTTTGAATAAGTCCAATAAATTCAAACCTAAGACTACTCCATCCACTGGAAAAGGGAGTGGTAGTGTAGGTATTTATTCTGTATCTCCCTCTGACGTTACAACTGATATGTCCACTAAAAGGACAAACTCAGCCAGAGAGAGAAAGTGTCTGTTCTGTGAACAAGAACATGTCACCTACAAATGCACTGTTTATCCTAACTTTAATACCAGGATTAAACGGCTACAAGAATTACACAGATGCACCAAGTGCATGGGTTCTCATGATCCCAGTAAATGTGTAGTGCAGCTACGGTTATGCAGTAGATGCAACAAAGGTGTACATCATTATGCCTTATGTAGAAAAACTTCTACTCAATCTATGACACCTGGGGAGAATTCTATGAATTCTACACAGTACAATATTGCAAGGTACATAAAGAAATAAATGTACTTGCTACTGAGTCAGGCAATAATACCACTCTGCCTACAGCTCAACTCAAACTAATTGACAGGAAATCTAGAGTTAACACTAGAGGTCTCCTTGATCAAGGATCACAGAAAACCTTCATCACACAACAATTAGTCGATCAGTTAAAATTAAAACCTGCCAAAAGTGTGAGACAATATATCTGGGTTCTTGACTAATAGTGGACTTCGTGAATACCAAGTAGTCAAGGTGTTAGCGAGACTTGGATCTTCCACTAGTCCAATACAAGCGGTAGTAGTAGATAAACTTCCTTCAGACCTGCAGGTCACAGGACTAGCTCGCACTGCGAGATATCTTAAATGAAACTGCATGAGGCTAGCAGATTACAAAATAAATTCTGACTGCCTCACAGATGTTGGTATACTTATAGGCCACCTAATATTGACAACTCAGTCAAAACCAAATCGACTTTGAATAAGTCCAATAAATTCAAACCTAAGACTACTCCATCCACTGGAAAAGGGAGTGGTAGTGTAGGTATTTATTCTGTATCTCCCTCTGACGTTACAACTGATATGTCCACTAAAAGGACAAACTCAGCCAGAGAGAGAAAGTGTCTGTTCTGTGAACAAGAACATGTCACCTACAAATGCACTGTTTATCCTAACTTTAATACCAGGATTAAACGGCTACAAGAATTACACAGATGCACCAAGTGCATGGGTTCTCATGATCCCAGTAAATGTGTAGTGCAGCTACGGTTATGCAGTAGATGCAACAAAGGTGTACATCATTATGCCTTATGTAGAAAAACTTCTACTCAATCTATGACACCTGGGGAGAATTCTATGAATTCTACCACAGTACAATATTGCAAGGTACATAAAGAAATAAATGTACTTGCTACTGAGTCAGGCAATAATACCACTCTGCCTACAGCTCAACTCAAACTAATTGACAGGAAATCTAGAGTTAACACTAGAGGTCTCCTTGATCAAGGATCACAGAAAACCTTCATCACACAACAATTAGTCGATCAGTTAAAATTAAAACCTGCCAAAAGTGTGAGACAATATATCTGGGTTCTTGACTAATAGTGGACTTCGTGAATACCAAGTAGTCAAGGTGTTAGCGAGACTTGGATCTTCCACTAGTCCAATACAAGCGGTAGTAGTAGATAAACTTCCTTCAGACCTGCAGGTCACAGGACTAGCTCGCACTGCGAGATATCTTAAATGAAACTGCATGAGGCTAGCAGATTACAAAATAAATTCTGACTGCCTCACAGATGTTGGTATACTTATAGGCGCTGACCATTATTATAAATTTATAACGGGATGCACCAGACAACATGGAATGAATTTGTTGTCATCTGCTGGAGGCAAGTTGCTTACTGGACCGGTGCTTTTTCCAACAAAATCCAGCGTCAACCAACCAACAATATAATAGTGGCGTGACTAGGCTTGGAACAGTCACCCCCTACATTTCAGAGAAATATCTGAAGATAATGAGTCTGATCCACCTGTACATCGTCTGTGGGATTTAGATACTTTAGGTATTGTCCCTGAACAACCAAGCCCTGATGATGTGTGGACTTACCAGCAATATCTGGATACCGTTGTCTATAAGGACAAACAATACTGGGTGAGACTACCATGGAAGTTGAATCATCCACAACTTCCAGTTAATTATTTCATGGCAGCCTCACAATTACAGTCTCAATTAATACGGGTGAAGAAACAGCCAGATAAGTTGAACATGTATCATCAATTAATTCAACAACAACTCAATAGTAAATTTATCGAAGTTGTTGATAATGATGACCGAAAAATAGGTCACTATTTACCCCATCACGCTGTGGTGAAAGATTCATTGACAACGCCAATATATTGTCTTCAACTGTAGTGCCAAATTGAAGGCAAACAGTGTGTCCTTGAATGAATGTCTCCAAACGGGACCTAGCCTAACACAAAGGCTACATAATGTACTATTACGATTCCGCACTGGTATTTTCGCTTATACTGCTGATATCAGTAAAGCTTTCCTTAGAGTAGGCTTGCAAGAAGAGGATCGTAATTACACCAAATTTCTCTGGATTAAGGTGTTACGGCCCTCTCGGGACGCAACGGGGTTCTTACTCTGATGTTGTTAGAGGAAGATATATATCCATTCCCAAGCCAGTAGTGGCTATCAAGGGATGTGATCCGTGACGCAAGGAACTTAAAGGGGGAAGGGAAAGAACGTTAAGAACTTAAGATTATAATTATCACCATCACCAATTAAATATATAAAATCAAAGAGTGCACAGGGGGGAGGGGTATTAACACTATACAAGGGGATTATTCACAATATAGTCTTCTGCTGAAGACTCTGGATCCAGAAGCTAGGTGCTGAGTCCTCGGTGCTTTCTTCGTGGCCTCACAACGTGTCCTCTGGGAATGCCGAGCCTACCCTGGCCACAGGTCAGCCAAAACACAGGTCCACTGGGGGC
Organism: Procambarus clarkii; assembly: GCF_040958095.1. NCBI lineage: Eukaryota > Metazoa > Arthropoda > Malacostraca > Decapoda > Cambaridae > Procambarus > Procambarus clarkii. Next base: position 38,472,860 of record NC_091179.1, read on the forward strand.
ACCGCCGTGGAGGCCGTCAACCACAAATCCAGCCGGTCTGCTGGCAGGTTCCGGACCCGCAACGCTGGTCAGGCCACTCCACGGACGATATTAGGGTAAACACCCTAGACAGGAGTCTCGTGTGATATCACAAATCACCCTCCTGTCCTCAATACCCCAGTGGATAATCGTCTCCAACAGTCGGTCCCGGGTAATCCTTTTACTGCCTCTCCACTGGCAGGCTAACACACCACAGTGTTCTTCTGGGGGGACGACTTCACAATGGCTGCAACAAGGTACAAGGTATGGAGACTGGCTGCCTCGGGTAGACTGACTCCACTCCCATCACAGTAGTCCCAGGTTGTCTCTGTAAGCAGACACGTCATCAATAACTGGGACACTAAAACACCTCACTTACAGGCTCAGACACAAACGCCCGACACATCCACTTCATAGATGGCGTTGTAGTCTGAGCACCATCTCACCAGAGGTCAGCAGCGGCGGTGTTGAGAGCTGCACAGGACTGGGAACTGGCCCTTGTGGCCGGTATTCGCCGTCCTCACCAGGTGTCGTCGTCCGTTTGGCGGGGGTTTCGGGAACTGACCCACAGATGGCGTGGTTGTTACTGCTCCGTGCTCGGACGCTGGATCCGGGTTCGTAACATAAGGACCCACTGGATTCTGACAGTGATGTCATAACCTACTGATTTGCCTCTGTGCTATTCGGAACGACTTCCTCCCCGTTTCTACTTAAAGCCACATTAGATACACATTTGAGGAAGTCAAATAGCCCTTATAAAACAGAGATCAGTGACAACTTGTTTGTCGATAATTTCCAGGGAACTACAAATGACAAATCCAAATTGGTAGAAATTTACCATGAGGCTAACCGTGAGTTATTAGGAGCCAATATGCCACTACAATCATGGGCCTCAAACAATAAATCATTAAACCAGATAATCGAGAAAGAATTCCCGGGTTATCAGGTGCCTAATCAATTAAAAGTTCTGGGCGTGGAATGGAACACAGGTACTGACGAGATGAATGTCAAGTCAGTACAAACCAATAATTCATCCCTTACCATGAGAAAATTACTCTCGTATGTCAGTCAACCATTTGACCCTTTAGGCTTACTTAGACTTAGGGGTCATCTAGATGGAAATTGAAAGTTGTTATAGGGCATTGAAAATTTATTATCCTGATACATGTGAAAGGTGCTGCAACTGGGCCAAGTTTCAGCATCGCAGCCTAAATAGAGAGGGAGAAAAAAAATAAAAAAGTTTTTTTAGACAATTTTTCAACAATGTTCAAATCATTTCACAGGCCACAATTGTGAACCGAAATCAGTTCTATGAAGCTTAGCTATGACCTTACTATATAATAAAGATTTCTGTGGTGGATTTTTATCCCAAATGTATTTAGTGCAATAATAAAGATTTTGTAAATTTCCCAAAAATCCTATGCACTAATATGATATTTATAAATATTTATAAAATCAATAAATCTACGTAGAAAGAAAAGCCACCACAATGTTTTAGAGGCATAAACTTTACATATAATGTGCAAGTTTCATGTAAATTGAATAATAAATAAAGTCTGTGAAATCAGATAAAATTTTAAAATATTTACCTGCACAAACGGAGGTTAAAGTTCAGCCACCTTTAGCTGAGGTTGATGTTGACCGATATCATTCAAAATTTGCACCCTTGTAGATAGGCATGGGTTCAGTAAGGTGTGCAAGTTCCATGCAGATCGCCTGATAAATAAAATAAAAAAAAAATAAAAAAAAATAAAAAAAAAATAACAACAATATATATATATATATATATATATATATTTGCCACCAGTTTTATATGTACAAATATATATGAAGTAATATCACAATATAACACTAAAACATACTAACCTAATATAATTGGTCAGAAATATGGGTCCTCAAGGTGGCACTGGAGTGGCACTAGTAGGCACCTGCGCCATAGCCGGGGTCAGCTTCCTCAGGGGCCTTTCTTGGTTTGGTTGTGGGTCTCGTTGGTCTCTGCATATCCTTGTCCTTTTTGTTCAAGTACCAGTCCCGTACGTCACTTTGTGGTAGACCGAGGAGGTTGTTCAGTGATCCCATCACATACCCAGCGTTATAGTTGACAGCTGTCATTGCCATGGCAAATTCAACCATTACACGACTGCAACAGCACTTGAGGTGCTGGGCCCTGCAACATCAAGAGCGAGAACGTCTGGAGTAGCAGGTGGAACGTCTGGAGTAGCAGGTGGAACGTCTGGAGTAGCAGGTGGAACGTCTGGAGTAGCAGGTGGAAGACCTGGAGTAGCAGGTGGAAGACCTGGAGTAGCAGGTGGAACATCTGGAGTAGCAGGTGCAAGACCTGGAGTAGAAGGTGGAGAATGTGCGGTGGCAAAGGGTGGGATTGTGGGGGGGGGGGTAGCGGGCTGCAACAAGTTCCTCACACTCGCGGCTGAGAGGCCTCCACGATCTTCACTCGTCAAAGTGCGTAATCCATGGATTCTAGCCAGCTCGCACCTTCTACGGGCAGCTAGCATGCTTTTAGCTTTCAGAGTTTTCCTCATCTTCGTTTTGTACGTCATTTTGCAGTAAAAATAGCACAAATACTGATAATTCTGGGAGATATTGTGAGCGCGCGTCCACTATAGATCCGCTAGCTATCAGACACAGAGAGTGACTGACTTATGTTAGCAATCCCATCCCTCCCTCACTCGCGACTGTTGCCAATAAGTGAGTTTATATTTGTTTTATGCATCACACGTTATTTTCAACGCTATTACGAAATATTAGACAGCTACAACGTAAGACGCAATACCCCACGGCGCACCCAGGCCGCGAGAACCGGAATGGGGAAACTTGCAGCGGGAATTTTGACTCTAATTACGTTATTTTTCAAGATAACATGAAACGGTTTTCACCACAGTGTTGCCAGGACGTTGTAGTATTTTTCAGAATTTTTTGTAAATTTTCGAAATTTTTCGGATTTGAGCAGAGATGTCCCCTTAGTCCTATATTAATAAGGGGCAAACTCTAAATGCAGGAATGCTGGCAGAAACATACGGGATGGGATGATCCGTTGCCAATTGAGTTGCAGGATAAATGGCAAATACTCGCAACGGATTTCAATCAAGTAGGTGTTTTGAAATTTCCTCGTAATGCTTCAGGACAAGACTTACCCACAAATTTGAACGTTTTTTGCGATGCCTCTGGCAAAGCGTATGGTGCTGCAGACTACTTAGTCAATAGTGCACAATCAATTTTACTCACATCTAAAGCAAGAGTTACTCCAATCAAGAAGAGATCTTTACCTCAAATGGAGTTAACTGCATTGCTGGTGGGAGTAAGATTGGCTCATTGCCTGACCAAGACACTCAATAATATTCACTTTGGTGAAATCGTAGTGTGGTCAGAAAATGAGGCAGTCTTACAATGGGTAAGAAATAACAACAACAAAACTCCCTACGTTAGTAATCGCGTTAGGGAAATTCATGAATTATCTGCTGGATATAAATTCAGACATGTCCCCACTAAGGACAATCCTGCATATTACTTATCACGAGGTTTAACATTAAAACAACTAATCAAGTCTTCGATGTGGTTTAAAGGACCTTCATGGCTTGTTAGTGGTCAGTGGCCCAAACAGAAGCCACAAGTCATAGTGACCAGTATCACTACTCCCATGAAAGAACCAGAACCTCATCGAATGTCAGCTATTAATCCTCACAATTATTCTAACTTGAGTAAGTTATTAAGAGTGACAGTACATGTGTTTGACTTTCTTGCTAAGATAGGAATCAGACATAAGTTTCCCAATCCTATCATCTACTGGATCAAACGTGCACAACAAGAGACATATGGAAGTGAATATGAAAATCTTCCAGATAAATTAACCAAGTCTCTAGGTATCTGGTATGATACCAACACTCATAATATATTAAGGTGTGGAGGACGTTTGCTTCATGCAAAAATTGATTTGGATACAAAGAATCCGATCCTTTTACCACGTCACCACATTATTACAAAACTTCTAGTTTTACATCACCATCAATATGGTACTTTGCATGGCGGAGTGTTAGACACTCTCACCGACCTAAGACAGAAATATTGGCTTCCTCAAGGTCGTCACACTGTCAAATCAATCATTAAGTTCTGTGTAATCTGCAAAAGATACAACGCTCGAGTGTGTCCTTACCCAGGACCTCCACCACTCACTAAGGAGAGAGTAGTTCATCTTCGTCCCTTTGAGACCACTGGTGTCGATTACACAGGAGCCTTGCTTCTCACTGGCAATCCAGATAAGATACCAGTGAAAGCTTATATTTGCCTCTTCACCTGTGCTACCACACGAGGCGTACATCTAGAAGTGACTTCTGACATGAGTGCCGAAGCCTTCATCCAAGCTTTTCGTAGATTTGCAGCTCGCAGATCCTGTCCCAAACTAATGATATCTGATAATGGTTCAAATTTTGTGGCAGGAGAAGCCTGCCTACGAGAGATATGAAATCATCCAGAAGTGCAGTCTGTCCTGCAGAGACGAAAATGCCACTGGAAATTTATTGCTCCCAGAGCCCCCTGGCAAGGTGGGTTCTACGAACGTATGATAGGGACTGTCAAGAAATATTTAAGGAAGACCTTGCATCGACAGAAAATTAGTTACTCCGAACTCCAAACACTCGTCGTGGAAATTGAGGCGCGAGTCAACAATCGCCCATTAACTTACCTATCAGATGATTTCTCACAGAGAGAGCCTCTGAGTCCCTCGCATTTAATTCATGGAGGCCTGCTGAGCCCTCTGATACCTTTGGCAGAAGAGGACCCCGTCGACCCTTCCCATGTAACCAGGAGTGACTTAGTAGAAAGTTACCAACATCTCTCGAGAGTAATTGAAAGGTGGAATGAGGTGTGGACTCGAGAGTACCTCACCGCTCTACGAGAGTACCACTATGGAGCTTCGAGCCCTTATAATAAAGTTCAACTCAAACCAGGAGACCTAGTATTGGTTTACAGTGATGGACCAAGGTCAAAAGGGCCTATAGGCAAAATTGTTGCTATCCACCCAGATCACCAAGGCATCCTGAGAGTAGTACGGGTTTTGTGCCGAGGCACTACTACCCTACAGACATTAGAGAAGTTGGTACCTCTCGAATTAGCAGAACGAGAGTGTTTATCAGAACCAGCTTCACCAACAGTTTACGAGGATAACAATTCTGACCCACCGAGCACTCGCCCAACTAGAGCAGCTGCTCAACAATGCAAACAGAAACTACAAGCCTATTATAGCTCTGACTAAGAGCAAATAATTTCCCATCCAATTTGAGTAATCATGATGATGCTGTGTTGTGATGTCAAGTAACAAATCAGTTACAAGTCACAATGATCCAAGACATTGTGACACTAGTCAAGGAGTATATTGTAGGCTTTAGTAGTCATTAACTTTAGATGATTCACAATTCCATGTTTTCCATTTAACATGAGTTCCTTTACAAGACTTAAATTCTTGTATGTCCTTGACAATTACGGTACATCCGTTACGTGTGTACTAACGTACTAACATACTAACCTTAATACTAACTTCGGGATAGGTACGTCAGTACTCAACATTGCACTGCGACCCGAGTTTTCTCCCCCCGGAGTTATGATGGAAATTTCCAACATTAATAAGGTACTATTGTATTATAATAAATCATCATCATTATATACTAACTACAGTAGTTATTAATTTCACTAATGGTAGTGTAAACATAAATTAAACCATTTCATCTGCGTATTAGTGCTAGAATTCTCATGAAATCGAGTAGCAACATTGCGTCAGATAATGTCTAGTTAGACACGTTTATTAACAATGTGTTAGAGAATTGAATGTGGTTCTCTAAAATTATCAGGATTCCGTGTAATAATTACCTACGGATAATATGACTCCCGATAATCTAAAACCGAGAGTTATTAACTGAAATTGTTATCAAGTAGCAGTTTTATCTGTTACGTGCGAATGCTATGGAGAATAAAAATCATCTCCATTTCTCGTTTAAGACCCTTAAACGAGAATATGATAATATTTAAGTCCGTATTATTGCAACCCAGTTCTCATTAACGTATTACATCCACAATTGTGTGGAAAAGAATTGTTCGTGATTAATAATCTCTGAGGTGAATGTGAGAGACGGATTGAGGGAAGGCGGAGACGCCAGACACACGAGGCATCCCTGGCGTGAAGAGTGGAGAGACACGTGATAGTAACTGGGGAGTTTTTATCAATAAGAATTACGTTGATACCCGGTTAACTGTTAACTATTACTTATTCACGTGTTCTATAGTGCCCGGCCAGATAATAACGTGTCAACAATTGAAGCCATGACCCGTAATTACACGTACACAGCAGTGGACGCCTGGGACTGGCTGACGCGATTTCGGCAGACCTCAGTATTTGATACGCTCATGTTAAGTATATCATTCTCGTTTGATGTATCATCCTAGATTGTATATTTGTGAGTAGTCTGTCGTTATACAGCAAGGATACCTAATACACAACGTTAGTTGAATTTCAACAATTTCTCCGTTTTCATAAATATTTGAAATATATCGTAGCCTAATCCAATGCTATTTAAATTTCTCTGATTTCAGAGTGTATACGAGGAGTCGACAAGTTGTTTCTCATCATTCGTAATATTCACCTCGGGTTCTTTCTTTATTGGGATCCTGTGACCACGAGCACGAATGACGAAATGGCGTTATAGAAATCGCCTTACAGCTAAGACCTCTATTTCGTACAAATTTATCTAATATTATTACTGATTTCTATATAATTCATATAGGATCTTTACATTGAATAAATTATTGCCAGAAATGATGATTTGGTAATTAATGTGTTTTGCTCTGACAGTTGCTCAGTAATTCATAATCTTTAATATTCATAATTTGAGTTATAATATTTTTGAATCTATTCTAGTTTAGATTTACTATGTTACTAACACAACAATGAACTAGTGACGAACCACACTGGTTCCTAGATATATTTGAACTTCTAGAAATACTCCTCCAATGTTGATATATGAAGCTTTGACTGTAATTAATTAATAATACAGTCTATTCATTATTTTCAAGTGATTCTTCTTTTAATTATTATCCATAGACACTGGTTCTCTAGTGTCATTCTAATGATCACTTTTATTCGTTTTCCCTCTTTTCTCAAATGTGGGTGGTCCTTCGATTTATTAAATACAATAAGCAAATAATTGAATATATGAGTCAAGCCCCAGAAAACCAACAGTGTGGGTGGTAGTGGCGGAAGGATAGTTTGGGTTGTAGTTGTGGAGGGGTAGTGTGGGTAGTAGTGGTGAAGGAGTATAGTGGTGGAGGGGTATTGTGGGTGGTTGTGGTGGAGGGGCAGTGTGGGTGGTAGTGGAGAAGGGGGTAGTGTGGGTGGTAGTTGTGGAGACCTCAGTATTTGATACGCTCATGTTAAGTATACCATTCTCGTTTGATGTATCATCCTAGATTGTATATTTGTGAGTAGTCTGTCGTTATACAGCAAGGATACCTAATACACAACGTTAGTTGAATTTCAACAATTTCTCCGTTTTCATAAATATTTGAAATATATCGTAGCCTAATCCAATGCTATTTAAATTTCTCTGATTTCAGAGTGTATTAGAGGAGTCGACAAGTTGTTTCTCATCATTCGTAATATTCACCTCGGGTTCTTTCTTTATTGGGATCCTGTGACCACGAGCACGAATGACGAAATGGCGTTATAGAAATCGCCTTACCGCTAAGACCTCTATTTCGTACAAATTTATCTAATATTATTACTGATTTCTATATAATTCATATAGGATCTTTACATTGAATAAATTATTGCCAGAAATGATGATTTGGTAATTAATGTGTTTTGCTCTGACAGTTGCTCAGTAATTCATAATCTTTAATATTCATAATTTGAGTTATAATATTTTTGAATCTATTCTAGTTTAGATTTACTATGTTACTAACACAACAATGAACTAGTGACGAACCACACTGGTTCCTAGATATATTTGATCTTCTAGAAATACCCCTCCAATGTTGATATTTGAAGCTTTGACTTTAATTAATTAATAATACAGTCTATTCATTATTTTCAAGTGATTCTTCTTTTAATTATTATCCATAGACACTGGTTCTCTAGTGTCATTCTAATGATCACTTTTATTCGTTTTCCCTCTTTTCTCAAATGTGGGTGGTCCTTCGATTTATTAAATACAATAAGCAAATAATTGAATATATGAGTCAAGCCCCAGAAAACCAACAGTGTGGGTGGTAGTGGCGGAAGGATAGTTTGGGTTGTAGTTGTGGAGGGGTAGTGTGGGTAGTAGTGGTGAAGGAGTATAGTGGGTGATAGTGGTGGAGGGGTATTGTGGGTGGTTGTGTTGGAGGGGCAGTGTGGGTGGTAGTGGAGAAGGGGTAGTGTGGGTGGTAGTTGTGGAGGGGTAGTGTGGGTGGTAGTGGTGGAAGGGTATTGTGAGTGGTAGTGGTGGAGGGGCAGTGTGGGTGGTAGTGGTGAAGAGGTAGTGTGGGTGGTAGTTGTGGAGGGGTAGTGTGGGTGGTAGTGGTGGAAGGGTATTGTGAGTGGTAGTGGTGGAGGGGCAGTGTGGGTGGTAGTGGTGGCGGAGTAGTGTGCGTGGTAGTAGTCGAGGGGTAGTGTGCGTGGTAGTGGTGGAGGCGTAGTGAGGGAGGCAGTGGTGAAGGGGTAGTGTGGGTGTAAGGGTAGTGTGGGTGTAAGGGTAGTGTGGGTGGTAGTGGTGAAGGGTAGTGTGGGTGGTAGTGGTGAAGGGGTAGTGTGGGTGGTAGTGGGGAAGAAGGGGTAGTGTGGGTGGTAGTAGTGGAAAGGTAGTGTGGGTGGTAGTATTGAAGGGGTAGTGTGGGTGGTAGCAGTGGCAGGGTAGTGTGAGTGGTAGTGGTGGCAGGGTATTGTGGGTAGCAGTGGTGGATGTGACGTGTGGGTGGTAGTGGTGGCAGGATTGTGTGAGTGGTAATGGTGAAGGAGTAGTGTGGGTGGTAGTGGTGAAGGGGTAGTGTGGGTGGTTGTGGTGAAGGGGTAGTGTGGGTTGTGGTGGTGAAGGGGTAGTGTGGTTGGTAGTGGTGGAGGGGTAGTGTGGTTGGCAGTGTTGGAGTAGTAGTGTGGGTGGTAGTGGTGGAGGCGTAGTGTGGGTGGTAGTGATGGAGGTGTAGTGGGGGTGGTAGTGGTAGAAGGGTAGTGTGGATAGTAGTGGTGAAGGGGGAGTGTGGGTGGTAGTGGTGAAGGGTAGTGTGGGTGGTAGTGTTGGATGGGTAGTGTGTGATAGTGGTGGAGAGGTTGTGTGGTTGGTAGTGGGGGAAGGGTAGTTTGGGTTATAGTGGTGGAGGGGTAGTGTGCGTGGTAGTGGTGAAAGGGTAGTGTGGGTGGTAGTGGTAGAAATGTAGTGCGTGTGATAGTGGTGGAGGGGTAGTGTGGTTGGTAGTTGAGGAAGGGTAGTTTGGGTTGTAGTGGTGGAGGGGTAGTGTGGGTGGTTGTGGTGGAGGGGTAGTATG
>NC_091179.1:38484899-38596675 GCF_040958095.1 Procambarus clarkii
TGATTAAGAATGTGACAATGTCAGACCACGGAGGAAAAATGAAACAGGAAATTTCCTTAAGTACTTTCGTATATTAAATACATCTTCAGAAGGTCATTTTACAGATCGAGTGATGGGTATAAATAGGCAGGAGAGAGTGGTGAAGTAAGGTGAGGTACAATACTTGGACAACGCAGAAGGCCCATTGGCCCATCAGATGCACCCAATTGGCCCATCCGATGTAGCCCAATGGCCCATCTGATACAGCAGACATACAAGCATAATGCATAGGTAATTATAACATAAAGAGGTAAATATATACAATAAATTAGTGAGACAAATGTTTTTCAATGATTCTACTTAAATCGCCCTTTAGCTGATCTATTAGAAATGGATCTAAGTTATATAGACCACTGCTAATATTCAAATTACTTTCTTTGGTGATCTGTATCAAAGCGGATTCAATTATGTTTCTGTTATAGGTGCTTTTACAATTTGTTATTGAAGACGCACTCTCCCAATCAATTTGGTGAGCTTTTTCTGACAAATGCACAAACAAAGCATTAGATAATTGGCCATGTCTTACAGAGTATTTATGTTGCGAATTCTACATTTTAAATCTTTAGATGTTTGCCCGACATAGAACTTATTACATTCCTTACAAGGTATTTTATAAATGACGCAATTATCACTACGAGGGCTGTTCCTTACTAATAACTTACCAACAGTGTTTTCGTAGCTAAACATTACATCTATATTAAAAAGTTTCAAGGCCTTGACAATATTCTCAAACCCAGAGAAATATGGTAAACATAACACATTCTTTGGGCGAGTCCTTTCACTGCATACATTATTATAATATGTACGACGAGCTTTGTTACGACAAACTTCCAAAAAATTCAGTGGGTAACAAAGCTTAAGACCAATCGAATCAATATTCTTAAATTCTTCATCTAAGAATTCTGGACTCACAACTCGAAGAGCTCTTAAATACATTGAAGAAAAAATTGACTTTTTTACATTGTATTTATGCCCTGAAAAATAATGAACATAAGATAAATTGTTCGTAGGTTTTCTGTAAACACTAAACTTTAATGAAGAGTTTTCCCTATGAATAAGCACATCTAAGAATGGCAAACATTTATCAATTTCAGTCTCCATAGTAAATTTTATGGAGGTGACTTGGTCATTAAGTTTGGCTACAAATTCGTCTGTGTTTACATCTGAAGGCCAAATGCACAAGATATCATCAACATATCTAAACCAAGGAATGATTCCAGGAGTTATTTTTGAAACAAATTTCTTTTCAAAGAATTCCATGTACAGGTTTGAGAGCAATGGCGATAGAGGATTCCCCATTGCCATTCCAAAAGTCTGTAAATAATACTCATTATTAAAGGTAAATTTACATTCTTTAATGCACAACTTAACAAGACTGACAATAATATCAGCAGAAAGAGGTAAGTCATGGCTCATTAGTTCACGAGCAAGATAATCGAGAATATCATCGACCGAACAAAGAACCTTTGTGACCTTTGTGAACAAAGAACAAACGTCAAAACTGATTAACTTTACATCAGGAGTGACAGGAACACTATTCAATTTGTTAACTAAATCAAGAGAATTTGTCAAATGAGAAGAGGAGATAGTTCCTAACAAAGGGGACAAGATTTTGGTAAGCCATTTGGAGAGTTTGTAAGAAATGGATCCCACAGAACTGATGATAGGTCTCATGGGATTGTTAGGCTTATGCGTCTTGACAAGACCATATAGATATGGTAATGAAGGTGATGAAGTAGTAAATTGATTAAGAAGATCTTTATGTTTACTTAACAACTTCCTCAAGCTACTATTGAAGAACTTGATGATGTCCTCAAGAGGATTTTTCCTAAGCTTAGTGTACGTTGAAGAATCTAGGAGGAGATCATTCATTTTCGAAATATATTCCTCCTTGTTTAAAATAACAATAGTGCTGGATTTATCAGCCTTTGTTATATGAATGGAAGGATCGGTTCTTAACTCCTGTAAGCTTCGTCTGAATCTTTCGGGAAAATTGTTTGTTTGGGGCGTCAACATTGAACCATAAACAATACCTTTAACCAGGTTTAGGTTTTGTGAAGACAGAGAGTTATGTTTTTCAAGCTGTAACAATGAACTAGCAATTTTAACTGCAGAAGGTTGATTTGAAATGGCAAAAGACATACCATAACCCAAAGCAGTAACCACATTTTCACATATCGTTTTGGACGACAGATTCAACACGTTGTTAGGATTAGATTTCTTGTTCCAATCACTATTTTTAATCAAACTTTCTAACTTGCGCTTAAGAATTTTCTGTAACTGATTAATTTTTCCGCGTAAGTCACTATATATTTCATCCATCAGAAGATTTTTCCAGTCCAAAGGTATTGCGTGATGAAAGTTTCTTTTTGCTGTATCCAGGCTTTTGAAAACAGAACGTTCCTTTGATTTTGTAACTTCAATGTGTTTTTTCAAAATGGTAGCACAGAAATCACTAAACGGTTCATCACCTAATTTGAGCAGACGGGCAGGTAGCAGAGACTTGGGTACAACTTGCTCACCAAGACATTGTTTCAGGAATTTGAGGCGGATGCGGGAACAGTGTGCATTCACTAGTAGAGAAGCGAAGGTGGTCACGAAGGAAGCAGTCTGAGGGAACAGAAAAGCAAAAGAGCGCGTGGTTCTCATTATGTGTGTATATCACGAAAATAAACACGTGATTAAGAATGTGACAATGTCAGACCACGGAGGAAAAATGAAACAGGAAATTTCCTTAAGTACTTTCGTATATTAAATACATCTTCAGAAGGTCATTTTACAGATCGAGTGATGGGTATAAATAGGCAGGAGAGAGTGGTGAAGTAAGGTGAGGTACAATACTTGGACAACGCAGAAGGCCCATTGGCCCATCAGATGCACCCAATTGGCCCATCCGATGTAGCCCAATGGCCCATCTGATACAGCAGACATACAAACATAATGCATAGGTAATTATAACATAAAGAGGTAAATATATACAATAAATTAGTGAGACAAATGTTTTTCAATGATTCTACTTAAATCGCCCTTTAGCTGATCTATTAGAAATGGATCTAAGTTACCATTTACTATGGAGACTGAAATTGATAAATGTTTGCCATTCTTAGATGTGCTTATTCATAGGGAAAACTCTTCATTAAAGTTTAGTGTTTACAGAAAACCTACGAACAATTTATCTTATGTTCATTATTTTTCAGGGCATAAATACAATGTAAAAAAGTCAATTTTTTCTTCAATGTATTTAAGAGCTCTTCGAGTTGTGAGTCCAGAATTCTTAGATGAAGAATTTAAGAATATTGATTCGATTGGTCTTAAGCTTTGTTACCCACTGAATTTTTTGGAAGTTTGTCGTAACAAAGCTCGTCGTACATATTATAATAATGTATGCAGTGAAAGGACTCGCCCAAAGAATGTGTTATGTTTACCATATTTCTCTGGGTTTGAGAATATTGTCAAGGCCTTGAAACTTTTTAATATAGATGTAATGTTTAGCTACGAAAACACTGTTGGTAAGTTATTAGTAAGGAACAGCCCTCGTAGTGATAATTGCGTCATTTATAAAATACCTTGTAAGGAATGTAATAAGTTCTATGTCGGGCAAACATCTAAAGATTTAAAATGTAGAATATCGCAACATAAATACTCTGTAAGACATGGCCAATTATCTAATGCTTTGTTTGTGCATTTGTCAGAAAAAGCTCACCAAATTGATTGGGAGAGTGCGTCTTCAATAACAAATTGTAAAAGCACCTATAACAGAAACATAATTGAATCCGCTTTGATACAGATCACCAAAGAAAGTAATTTGAATATTAGCAGTGGTCTATATAACTTAGATCCATTTCTAATAGATCAGCTAAAGGGCGATTTAAGTAGAATCATTGAAAAACATTTGTCTCACTAATTTATTGTATATATTTACCTCTTTATGTTATAATTACCTATGCATTATGCTTGTATGTCTGCTGTATCAGATGGGCCATTGGGCTACATCGGATGGGCCAATTGGGTGCATCTGATGGGCCAATGGGCCTTCTGCGTTGTCCAAGTATTGTACCTCACCTTACTTCACCACTCTCTCCTGCCTATTTATACCCATCACTCGATCTGTAAAATGACCTTCTGAAGATGTATTTAATATACGAAAGTACTTAAGGAAATTTCCTGTTTCATTTTTCCTCCGTGGTCTGACATTGTCATATATATATATATATATTTATGTATATATATATATATATATATATATATATATATATATATATATATATATATATATATATATTTATGTATATATATATATATATATATATATATATATATATATATATATATATATATATATATATATGTCGTACCTAGTAGCCAGAACGCACTTCTCAGACTACTATGCAAGGCCCGATTTGCCTAATAAGCCAAGTTTTCCTGAATTAATATATTTTCTCTAATTTTTTTCTTATGAAATGATAAAGCTACCCATTTCATTGTGTCTGAGGTTAATTTTTTTTATTGGAGTTAAAATTAACGTAGATATATGACCGAACCTAACCAACCCTACCTAACCTAACCTAACCTATCTTTATAGGTTAGGTTAGGTTAGGAAGCCGAAAAAGTTAGGTTAGGTTAGGTTAGGTAGGTTAGGTAGTCGAAAAACAATTAATTCTTGAAAACTCGGCTTATTAGGCAAATCGGACCTTGCATAGTAGGCGGAGAAGTGCGTTCTGGCTACTAGGTACGACATATATATATATATATATATATATATATATATATATATATATATATATATATATATATATATATATATATATATATATATATATATATATATATATATATATATATATATATATATATATATATATATATATATATATATATACACATATATACAAGAGTTGTTACATTCTTGTCCACTAACTAGAACGCGTAGCGTTTCAGGCAGGTCCCTGGAATACGACCCCCCGTGAAGAATCATTTTTACAACCAAGTACACATTTCACTGTTGAGTTAAACAGAGGCTACAGTTACGGATTTGCTCCCAGTAAATCCTCCTCGGCCAGGATACGAACCCATGACAAAGCGCTCACCCATAGGTGAGCTCAACTATGTATGGGGGTCCACTACCGCCCACAGGATACGTATGGGGTCCACCACCGCCCACAAGGTGTGTGTATGGGGTCCACTACTGCCAACAGGATGGCAATGGGGTCACTACCACCCACAGGATGGGTATGGGGGTCCACTACCGCTCACAGGATACGTAAGGGATTCACAACCGCCCACAGGGTGGGTATAGGGGCCACGTCTGCCCACAGGGTGGGTATGGGGGCCACGTCCACCCACAGGGTGGGTATGGGGGCCACGTCCATCCACAGGATTGGTATGGGGTCCACTACCGCCCACTGGGTAGGTATGAGGGGGGCCACTACTACACATAGTATGGGTATGGGGTCACTATACCACCCACAGGATGGACATGGGGTCCAGTATCGACCAAATATTGGTATGGGGGGTACTACCGCCTACAGGATGGGTATGGGGTCAACTACCACCCACAGGATACATCTGGGGACCATTACCACCCACAAGATGGGTATGGGGTCCACTACCACCAACAGGACGGGTATGGGGTCCACTACCACCCATAGGATTGGTATGGGAGTCACTACCAACCACAGGATGAGTATAGGGTCCACTACCACCCACTAGATGGGTATGGGGTCCACTAGCACCCACAAGATGGGTATGGGGTCCACTGACAACCACAGGATGGGTATGGGGGCCACTA
Source organism: Procambarus clarkii (assembly GCF_040958095.1). NCBI lineage: Eukaryota > Metazoa > Arthropoda > Malacostraca > Decapoda > Cambaridae > Procambarus > Procambarus clarkii. The sequence goes on from NC_091179.1 coordinate 38,490,727, forward strand.
CCACCCACAGGATGGGTATGGGGTCCAATACCACCCACTAGATGGGTATGGGGTCCACTAGCACCTACAGGATGGGTATGGGGTCCACTACCACCCACTAGATGGGCATGGAGTCCACTAGCACCCACAAGATGGGTATGGGGTCCACTAACACCCACAAGATGGGTATGGGATCCACTAACACCCACAAGATAGGTATGGGGTCTACTACCACCCACAGGATGGGTATGGGGTTCACTACCACCCACAGGATGGGTATGGGGTCCACTACCTCCAACAGGATGGGTATGGGGTCCACTACCACCAACTAGATGGGTATGGGGTCCACTAGCACCCACTAGATTGGTATGGGGTCCACTAGCACCCACATGATGGGAATGGGGTCCACTAGCACCCACAAGATGGGTATGGGGTCCACTCACTTCCACAGGATGGGCATGGGGTTCACTATCACTCACGGGCTGGGATATGGGGGCAACTACAGCTCAAGGATAGATATAAATTCCACTACTTCCCACGGGGTGTTGGTGTTGGGAGTGGTGTTGGCGTTGGGAGTGGTGGTGGTGTTGGGAGTGGTTGGGAGTTACAAGTAGAATGTTGAATTTCAAGAAAGAACAAGTATATACTATGCCTAAAGCACTAATACGCACAGCGCTTTGGACAAGATCTGGGAAAAACCTTAAAATCTAAGACTTAAGACTAATTGAGATCAACAGCATGAACTGAACTGACATATGTTGACATTTAGGAGATAAGGTAAGTTACAATTCAATTTCTTTCTTTATTATGCACCCCCATACCCATCCCGTGGGCGGTGGTGTAAAGGATGGACCCCATCCTGTGGGTGGTATAGCAATGGTATACCCCTGGGGTGGTATACCCCTGGAACTAGCAGAGGCACATAATCGGTTCAGGAACTGAACCCTCTAGTTCGTTTAGTTAAGCAAATAACAATCTTTTGACGCTAGTTACACAAATATTAATGTTATATATACATGTACACATACTCATACATACATGTACATATATATACATATATACACATACATATTTAATCACCTACACAAATACACACATCAATAATCTTTTGTAACTCAAGTGATTCAACAAGAGGCTCACAACAGTCACTATACAAGGCACTTTACATCTATTGTGAGTCACACAGTTACTAGTCTTGCTGCACACCCATCCAACTGGGCAGCAGCTTTACAGTCATGTTCCACACCCACCCAACTGGGCGGCAGCTTTACAATCATGTGCTCCAAACCCATCCAACTGGGCAGCAGCTTTACAGTCATGTGCTTCACACCCACCCAACTGGGCGGCAGCTTTACAGTCATGTTCCACACCCATCCAACTGGGCGGCAGCTTTACAGTCATGTTCCACACCCACCCAACTAGGCGGCAGCTTTACAGTCATGTGCTCCACACCCACCCAACTGGGCGGCAGCTTTACAGTCATGTGCTCCACACCCACCCAACTGGGCGGCAGCTTTACAGTCATGTGCTCCAAACCCATCTAACTGGGCAGCAGCTTTACAGTCATGTGCTCCACACCCCACCCAACTGGGCGGCAGCTTTACAGTCATGTGCTCCACACCCACCCAACTGGGTGGCAGCTTTACAGTCATGTGCTCCACTGTTACGAACCCGGATCCAGCGTCCGAGCACGGAGCAGTGACCACCGCGCCATCTGTGGGTCAGCTCCCGAAACCCCCTCCAATCGGACGACGACACCTGGTGAGGATGGCGTGTACTGGCCACAAGGGCCAGTTTCCAGTCCCGTTCAGCACTCTACACCGCCGCTGCTGACCTCTGGTGAGGTGGTGCTCAGACACCAGCGCCATCTATGGAGTGGATAGGTGGGCGTTTGTGTCTGAGCCTGTAAGTGAGGTGCCTTAGTGTGTCCCAGTTATTGATGACGTGTCTGCTTACAGAGTCGACCTGGGACTACTGTGATGGGAGTCGAGTCAGTCTACCCGAGGCAGCCGTCTCCGAACCTTGAGCTTTGCTGCAGCAGTTGCGAAGTCGTCCCCCCCGGAAGAACACTGTGGTGTGTTAGCCTGCCCGTGGAGTGGCAGTAAGAGGTTTACCCGGGACCGACTGTTGGAGACGATCGTCCACTGGGGTATCAAGGACAGGAGAGTGATTTGTGGTGTCACACGAGGCTCCTGTCTAGGGCGTTCCCCTAATATCGTTCGTGGAGTGGCCTGACCAGCGTTGTGGGTCCGGAACCTGCCAGCAGACCGGCTGGATTTGTGGTTGACGGCCTCCACGGCGATGCCCCCAGTGGACCTGTGTTTTGGCTGACCTGTGGCCAGGGTAGGCTCAACTTCGCAGAGAATTCGTTGTGTGGCCACAGAAGCACCGAGGACTCAACACCGAGAGCGAGGATCCATAGTCTTCAGCAGAAGACTACAGTGGATATTCCCCTTGTATAGTGTTAATACCCCTCCCCCTGTGTAACCTTTTTATATATTATTTATTGGTGGCGGACATTATATTATATTAAGTTCTTAACTTTCTTTCCCTTCCCCCTTTAAGTTACTTGCGTCACGGATCACATCCCTTGATAGCCACTACTGGCTTGGGAACAGATATATATCTTTCTCTAACAACATCAGAGTACCCAACTGGGCGGCAGCTTTAGTCATGTGCATACATTGCCTACAGTAAGCAAATTTTGGATACTTCGCTAAGATTTCGGGCAGCACATCATTATGAATGAAGTACTTACAAATGTCTTAAACACCATTAATGGTGTTATCTCTGAATTACGCGATTTTTTCACATTCCATTATATAATGACGCAAAGTATGCGAATAGTTCTGCCGACAGAGTTTACATTTAGTCAAATCTACATCAGCAGATGTTACAAACTCCCAGAGGTACTTGTAGCCGAGCCTAAGCCTAGCAGTGGTAACGGTTAGAATTCTGCTAACCTTATTGGATGACCCATAGATGTGCGATACTTCCTGCATAACAGAATGATGATAGATGGAGGAACTGGTGTGAATTTCACTTTGCCTCAAGTCTCCGAAATTCAGTTGATGTTCCTGGAATATTACTGCCCTCAGGCTGCTCATGGGCAGTCCAAGTTGGAAATCAATTCCCTCTTCACGAGCAAAAGTCTTGGCCAACTCATCAGTTCTATCATGTATTCGGAGATCAATATGGGAAGGAATCCACAGGAGACAGACCCAGACTCCATCATTGATTATTTCATTATATCTGTGTCTAGCTTCAGAGATAAGCACGGCTCAGTTAAGCCTTGGGGAGCTGAGGGCAGTCAAGGATGACAAGGAGTCACTTACAATTAGCGTGTCAACTTTGGATTCATATACGCGCTCGAGTGCAAGGATTATGGCAACTAATTATGTTTGAAGAGTGGAGGCCCAGTTACTTAGTCGCGCTCCACACTCATGGAAGAAGGAACCATCTCTCTCTGTCACAACAACTGCACTTCCAGCTGCACCATAGAACTGATGCAAGGATCCATCAGTGTAAATAATCTGGGAAATTGAGCGCTCTCTGACTAAAGCATCAATTTGGCTTAAGGCATTGTACTTTGCTTCTTATCGAAGCAAGGCTTGTTCTTTAATCAGTTTCTTGGGTGGGAAAGGGAGGGACAGTAATTTGGAAAGGAGTGATCTCCCATGAGGCAGGAAAGTGTTGTTGTCTCTCTTGGTGGAGGTGATGAATATTATACATTCTGAGCACAGTGGCAGCCTTGGTAATCCATTTGGAGGGATGCTGACCTTCAAGGAAGAAGGGTTGGAGGGCTTCAGTGCAGGGGTTAGGGTGGGTTAGTCAAAACATCTTGATACCAATCAAAGCATTAATTTCAATGATACGATCACTTATACATGAAATATTCAGTTCCTTCCTCATGTTTAGCAATTTAGTTGTACGGGGGCATCCGAGGATAATCCTCATGGCTTCGTTTTGCATCTTTTCCAGCCTCCAAGCATTCTCTCAGGCACTAGAGCAAGCATGGGTGCAGCATAATCAATCAGTGATCTAATATATGAGAGATACACCATTATGCCAATTCACACATTTGCACCATAGCTTGGATGGTAGCCTGCCACAGCTTTGAGAGCACGGGGCCTCTCTCTACATTGGCGACCCAGTCTGGCTACAACATTGCGGTACAGTAGAACCTCAAGCCCAAGGTATTTGTATCTGGTTACATAGTCGAGCAGAGAGCCATCATCCAACTGCATTTTGCGAACGGCCCCACCCCGTCTGGGTGGGTGTCGATTCAGGATCTTTGTTTTCTCTACTGAGATGACCAAGCATAGTTCCTGACATGTGTACAATGCAGAGTTCAGAACATTTTGGGTGTTGGTATACCCATTGGTGTGGATCAGTATATCATCCGTATAGCTAATGATGTGTTCGCTGGGCCTTCTAGTTACTAAGCTTAAAAGTACATTGATTAACACATTGAACAGAGAAGGACTAAGGACACCTCCCTGTGGAGTGACAAGTTCAAAATCTCTCTTTCACTCCTATGCCCTTGGTACAGTACAGATGACTTCCTGTTGGATAGATAGCCTCTTATCCACCGTAGAAGCCATCCTCCAACATTCATTTTAGCAAGTTCGCTCAGAATGATGTGTGCGTTAGCAATGTCAAAGGCTGACTTAAGATCTAGGAAAGTGGTATATGACCTATCAGTATGCAGGGTGAGAAATGTGGTAATACAGTGATGTACACTCTTTCCATGCGTAAAGCCATATATCTGGGGAGACAACATGTTACTAATTCTGTAAAGTAGACGGTTGAAAACCATCCTCTCTAGACACTTACAGAGACAACTAGTGAGGGAGATTGGGTGAAGAGCACTCTGCTGGTTTGGTTTAGGAATGGGAATAATAACACTGTTGGTCCATGACTTTGGAAGCTCCCCAGTTACATAGCTCATATTATACAATTCAAGCAAGGGATTCCCTGGAACTAGCAGAAGCATACGCAGTATGCCGTAAGTAACTCCATCCTCCCCGGGAGATGTAGCTTAGCCTTTATGTAGAGCAGAGTCTAGTTCGTATTAAGTAAAAAGAGTGTCACAGTCATCCTTTTGATGAATCATGAAGTCAAGGATCCTTGCTCTATCAACATATCTATTATTTAATTAAATCAGTGTGGGTAGAGGAAGACTGTCAAAGCTGGAAGTCGTGGCCCAAGCATCAACAAGCTCATTTGCTCTGTGCAGAGGATTAGGGTAAGCCGGGGAGCCGGTCGGCCGAGCGGACAGCACGCTGGGCTTGTGATCATGTGGTCCTGGGTTCGATCCCAGGAGCCGGCGAGAAACAATGGGCAGTTTTTTTAACCCTATGCCCCTGTTACCTAGCAGTAAATAGGTACCTGGGTGTTAGTCAGCTGTCTCGGGCTGCTTCCTGGGGGTTGAGGCCTGATCGAGGACCGGGCCGCGGGGACACTAAAAGCCCCGAAATCATCTCAAGAAACTCAAGATAACCTCAAGGGTGCGAGATCTCTGCAGCATTTTTTCCTTTGATCTTGTTGATATCCTTCCATGCCCAACTTAGTGGCGTGTGAGAATTGAGACCACGGACAAAAGTTTCCCAGTCTGTCTGCCTCAGCTCCACCATACGTTCCCTGGCCTCAGCCAGAGCCGTTCGAAAGAGCTTAAGCATTTCAGCAGTGCGGGTCCTTCTATAAACTAGTTCAATTCGTCTGGTAGTGCGTTTTAGTGCATGCAATTTAGAATCATTATAATAAGCTTAAGTGCTATGACCAGTGTAATTTGGGTTACGTGGGCTGGACGATGGATCAAGTGATTCTATAAACTGTTCGATAGTACCTGTGAGCTCATTGTTAAAATCCTCAACTGATGAAGGCTCAGATAAACTGTACCATTCTGACACATGAGCAACAAATTGTCTCGTTGATCGATGGGCAGAGCCAGCCTCTTCCGCTTGAACACTTCGCCGGGGAGGATAGAGCTGCCAATGTTTACAGTGGCTAATATGGCCAGATGATCAGACGCCATATCTGGCACTATTGACGAGGCGCACACGGTGTGGGAGACGTTGACACCGAGACAGATCAAGAATACCTCCATAGATATGCGTCGGTTCAAGGTCACCCACAATCTGTGCATCATCGTGACTACTTAATAGTGACACTAGTTGGTTGCCGTTACGATTACTGAACTGCGAATTACCAATATTCCTATGCCTAGCGTTATAATCACCTTTAATGATGGTAGGCTCAGTCTGAATACAGATAGGAAGGTCAGCATAATTAAAATTACAAGGAGTTGATTATTTAGTACATAGTCGTTTTTCTCTTAAACTGGATGATAGAGCGGGAGTCTTTAACGTGATTGGGAATACATACATACATACATACATACATACATACATACATACATACATACATACATACATACATATATACATACATACATGCAAACTGTTACGGTGCCCTCTCCTATTTCTTTCGTTTGCCGGCTTAAAGAGTCATATCAGCTCTCCCTACTGATTCTCTGAGGTTCAGGGAGTCTAATGATATATGTGGCGACCAGACCGGCTGCCAGTTAAGGGAAGGAAGTTATATTATAAGTTGTAAATAAAGGAAAATTGGCGCCCTGTTATAAAATGAAACAGTATCCCCTACGGCAGATATGACCTTTTGGAAGGGACATTGCCGATCGCGGATTGGCCGATGTAGGTCGCGGGCGACCAATCAGGGCCCGCCATGACGTCACCGAGTGCCCCGGGCGGCGCCAGCGTCAGAGTGGTTCTGACATTGGAAGCGACAGGACGCGCCTCGGTCTGCTCTCAAGGATTGGAGGCTCTGCAAGCCTTGTTCAGTGGATTGAGCTGGCCATCGCAGCCCATCATAGTTATTGGAGACCCTGCGCTTCTGGGAAGCAAAAGAGGAACCAAGTTCAGTGAGCAGAGAAGTGCCAAACTTGGAAAATAGTCGGCGACGACGCTGGGCGGCGCCGCTGGCTGGACGTTGAGGTCTGGAAGGTGGGCGGGCAGGCCTAGCTGTGACTGGGGTCACATCCACTGAGAATCTTGGAAGGACGACACCGTGCCTAGGACAAGGAGCAACGCCTTGTGGGAGAGGCGAGTGTGGGGGAAATAGTGATTAGCTCAGCGCCCATCGATGAACCAGGATTGGGGCAGCTGAATCTCAGGGATTGGAACGGCGACGACGCGAAGGCTTCACGACACCTGAGGACCTGTGGAACGTCCTGGATCGTCAAGGATCGACCCAAGGAAGCGTGGGAACCTCACACCATCGAGGGACAGGCGTCGTGAGCCAGGAGTGTAAGGTAGATCATTTTCCCTCCCATTACCCCTTGTATGAGTAGGCTAGTTAGGCCACAATATTTACTTGTGTATGTGGCAGCAAGACTTTATTACTTTAATAGTAGAATAGGCTGCAAAGCAGCTTGTGTCCAGGACTGTCAGAGAGGACAGTGTGTATGGATGGCAGGACAGTGAAGAAGAGGTGCCGACGTGGTGAAGAGGCCCTCCTGTGAGAGTGTGAGACTCCTGTCTTCCTGCCCAGTTGAAGGAGTGTTGGAGGTCGTGGAAGAAGAGGCTGACAATCTCCAGACTCATTATCCATATTCCATATTCATGTATTACTTGTGATTGTGTGTGTGTGTTCATGTAATTTGCATCAGTAAATCCACACATTTTATTACTGTGTTTGAGTGTGCCTCCATCTATGATATTTCTCTATGAGCATACATTTCTGGCTACAAACAATATATAATACACCCACTGAACTGTATTGCTGGGGTGCAGGTATAATAACCCAGCTGGCGACCTTGCTAAGAGGAAGATAGAGAAGACAGGCGGGAAAGGAGTTCCTGCAACCTTTTTTTGTCTGGCAGGCAAGGCTCAGGGAGGTTATGGTTATAAGGTAAGCCTGAGTCTTCCTTCACTCCCCCACGGGTCTAGGCCGGAACTGTTAACAGCAGTTTCCCCGTGTTTGACTGAAGGGCTTCCAGGGTGAATCAGTGGCACCCCCTTTTGTGGTGGAAGCAAAGACCTGCGGAGGTGGGCATTGTTGGTCCTATCTTGTGTGACCAAGGAGACTCCGGTGAATCCCGGGAGTCGGAGGGGCTGAGTATTTGGGCCTTTTGAGCCCCTAGCAGTTAAGTGTTAGCAGAGCCCCGGACCGCCCACCCCCACGTGACAATACATACATACATGCATACATACATACATACATACATACATACATACATACATACATACATACATACATACATACATACATACATAGACATTCCTCTCAATGTTTGCTGACGATGCCAAAATTATGAGGATTAAGACAGAGGAGGACTGCTTGAGGCTTCAAGAAGACCTAGACAAACTAAAGGAATGGTCGAACAAATGGTTGTTAGAGTTTAACCCAAGCAAATATAATGAAGATAGGTGTAGGGAGCAGGAGGCCAGTTACAAGGTATCATTTGGGAGATGAAATTCTACACGAGTCAGAGAGAAAGACCTGGGGATTGATATCACGCTAGACCTGTCCTCTGAAGCCCATATCAAGAGCATAACATCAGCAGCATATGCCAGGTTGGCAAATGTGGGAACCGACCTGTGAGATTTATATTTATTTAATTTATATGAATTTATATTTACGTTAATTTATATACTTCGATAGCAATTTGTATAATGATAAGTGGACTGTATTTCTGCAATAATCTCAATCTCACAAATCGATCCTCTACACATTAGGGGGGGGGGTTATTAAATTAATATATATATGCAGCCAATCAAACTACAGAAATAACTACATACATTAAAGAGGTTCCTTATCTTATAGTACAGCAGGTTAGTCCACCAGGTATAACTAGGGTGTAGACACCAAATTATCCTCTTTGAGGTAGCTTCCATATCACCCAGTAACTGGTGCACAAATCTTGCTTCCTCGTCTTGACCTGTCAAAAGTGCGCTAGCTGTAAAGCCAGAATCCTATATATGACAAGTATTTCAGAGAAACTGTACATGGAACATTGAAGACCTGGCTTAATTACCTTTAGTTTGAGGCTTCCACGTGATCTAACCGGGTCACCCTATATCCTGACATTAATGGCCATAAATGAATGATAAACGGGTTTCGGATAGACTTAACTTGAATTGTAGACATCGTGTTGGAGATGGTACCTTTGGTTTCCATAACACTACGTCCAAGTAAAATTAACAGGAGCCGTATTTGCTCCCGTGTGCCTCTGGTCTCAATACAATGGCTGTTTAACACTCCATACTATTGACGTTACTGGCCGACATTGTCCAGATTGATAGGAGCCGAATTTGCTCCACACGTCTCGGAGGTGACACAACAATGGCTGCCCTCCTTCCTCACTCTGACGCCTGGCCTACTTTGTCCAGATTTCAGAAAGTGAAAGAAGGGTCACATTTACTCTACTTTAATATTGATAATTAAGTTAACACTTTCGCGCTCTCCGCAAAGGTCACTCAGCCAACCGAATGTGCGCGCTGCGTTTTTATCGCTTAAGCGTAAAAACAAAAATGTGTATACTCCTTTTACTCTTCTGACCTTAGTTCTCATGCTACGTATTTCATTTTGGTACCAACGTGTTCGCAATAAAATTCTCTAGAAGAACATTAGTAAAATAAGTCACGAAACATATAGGGATACCAGCACCAAATAAATAACTACGTAGATGACTCGCTGTGAGCGCCCATCAGCAACAAAATGTTTTTACTCTTGGGATTGTAATCACCTCCACACTTGTTCTACAGCGTTAATTTTGGTATCAATGGACTCGCAATGAAATTCCCAACACGGTGATATGAATATAAGCGTAGAATAATGATGCAGCCCGCCCGCAAGAGTGTGGGAAGTGGTGAAATTGTTACCCAGTATCGGTGACGGGACGACGCACGGCGCTTTGAAAGTTTATACTTATTTCACTCTCATGACATTAATTTTCTATGTACGTCATTCATTTTTATGTCAATGTGTTCGCAATAGAATGTTCTATGTGCCCATAGGTAAAAAATATCAACAAAGCGTAAGTTAGAATAGCGACAAATATAAAACAACGCTGGAACATATCAGTGAGCGTCAAACACACACGAAATATTTCTACTTTTGTTATGTTTGTCAAGATTATATTTGTTGCACACAGTTATTTTTGGTTGTATATTGATCGGAATAAAATTCCCTAAACAGACATATGCATCTAATACATGATATGGGGGAAGAATTACCAGTATAAACGGCTAAAGTCACCCACCTGCAACCCGTTTGGTACAAAATACCATTTGATCGAAGTTATCCACACCTTTCATGAACTTATTGTACCATGCAGCCTAGTGGTGAGAAAGAGAGCCTCATAGCGCGCAGTTTGAAACAAACCCAAAGTAAATCGGATAAAAATTGAATTTTATACAAATATTTTAAAAGTAGACATAACTTTATGTCCACTATGCGTTTACGTTAGACGAAACCGAACGCGCCGGCGCGTCCAGATAGCGCGAAAGTGTTAATTTATATAAGATGTTTTTATGATGGTAAAGTCCAAAGACTAATGTATTTAAGAATAATTCCCACCATAATAGGTGGAGAATATAATAGTATGTGGTGATGATATCCCGTTTTCTATAGACGGTAATTCCACTACAGGTTACATTTTCTATGGGTAACTTGTTTATACAACACAGCTCTTATCTGTCTGTATGATATATTAAATGGTGTCGGATTTTCCGACATAATTCCCCAGGGGGCTGCTCACGGGTCGAAGTCCTGTTTAGAACAGACGAACACCGATACTCCTCCTTCGAATTATTAGATTAATTTGATGTTAGTAGTTAGTAATCACACATTTGTGTGTCTGTTCGTACAGGACGGATGTCCCGTACTAGAGTTGCAGGGGTTAGAAGTCTAATGCAATTTCATTTCCCTGTCAACTCTTGAAAGGCTAATATTCAAGCCTTATTACATATTATTTAACCCAGAAGACTGAATGTGATCAAGTACTACAGTCAAGTATGATTCAGGGACTGCAGTGAGATCAGTGACATTAGATATAACTTGAAGTTTCTTCAGGTAACTGGTCACTGATATATAAACACTGAGGCCCATGGAATACATCTTGATTAAATAATAAATGTATCAAATCAGTCATCAGATTTATTGGGGTTTAATTTAGTTAATTGATTCAGAAGATTGAATAGCTCATCATTAAAGTAAAGTATGGTTCTGAGATTGCAGTGGGTTCAGTGACATTGGTCGCAGTGACTTGTAGCTGTTTTAGGCTACTGTTCACTGATTTGCCACTGAGGCCTCATGAACTCATCTTCAGCTTTAAATGATGATACTAACATCAACCTCTGTTACTATAGTCAGCTGTAATCTCCTTAGTATAATGCTACTGGAGAAATATAATCAGCTGACAAATTTAGATTTCTACTGGTATTGTTTATCTGCAGGCATAGGTCTCCTCAGGCTTGATACTGGGCCTGAGAGTAATTTACCTCCTGCAGAGTTTAACATGGTTATACCCTGATATTTAGTAGGGCTACCAATGAATTGATGGTAGTAGTCTGTCCCCACAAGGACAGCCATTTGGCATTTGATTTGCTCAAATTTACCTGCAGCTGCTTGATAATAGCTTTCCAGGTCAGCATAATCAACTGTTGATTGTTGTGACAAATCTTCACATTTCTTGATCTGTCTTGTTAAATGGCCTTTAAGACCTGCAAGGGTTCTTTTCATTCTCCCTGCATTATCCATACTGGCTCGTTGGTGAAGCCTTGTGGGGCTTGTACTTGGGCTGCTCATAATACTGAACAAGCTCTAATGGTAGCCTAGGGTAAATTCTGCACTCACTAGGCAATAATCCTACCTCTACTAGAGGTTAGCACTTAAAATTAATACACATTATATATATACAATCATCCACACTAATGATTTGAGTGATAAACCAGTGTCACTGGAAGTACCTTTAGGTTAGCTCTTCTATATCACCCTAGGATGGTAGAGACACTAATTAATCACTCAAAGGTGTAATGATCATAAGTAATTTATTATATATACAACTCAACTCGAGTTGTTAAAAATTACACCCAAAATAGGGTCTGGACCATTCATTAATGGTGTTAGATTATTGAATATAGTACAACTGACTATGGTAATAATGGGACTAGGATGAACGATAATAGTTCAACTAGTCATATCCTACCCTGTTGTGGGTTGGCAATTAGTAAATATTATACTGTGATCACTAGTGCAATATATATTAAATAATTCTCTATTTTGGAGAAATAATATACACAATTATTGATAATAGCCTCTTAATTAGCCTCTATGAAACTTCTAATATTATCTAGAAGTATTAAATGTTATTAGTGACCTCGCGAAATAAAGTCCACAAAATTCGTAGATAATCTCTCGCGAAATGTAACACCACGAAATCCGTGAACAATCTCGCAAAGACACAGTCACTAATTTGGCTGGATTCTATATTAGCGCTGTCATTTCACGAAATAACACGCCACCAAATATCTGTGGGTGTGCATGAAACCGCTGACGAAGCTGAACTGGGCTGAGGGAGGCTCCTGAGCTCCCTCGAGGCTACGCTGCCGTCTTGACTGCTGGCTTTGTTTAAATAACACTGCACTAGTATATTTAATGAATCCACTGGTTAACTGGTTCATCCGGTACTAAGATGACCAAATGTGGGTTCAAAGGATCAAATAATCCATCATCCGGTTCGAAGATGACCAAATAATGTGGGAACCGACCTGTGAGATTTATATTTATTTAATTTATATGAATTTATATTTACGTTAATTTGTATACTTCGATAGCAATTTGTATAATGATAAGTGGACTGTATTTCTGCAATAATCTCTTAATCTCACAAATCGATCCTCTACACATTAGGGGGGGGGGGTTATTAAATTAATATATATATGCAGCCAATCAAACTACAGAAATAACTACATACATTAAAGAGGTTCCTTATCTTATAGTACAGCAGGTTAGTCCACCAGGTATAACTAGGGTGTAGACACCAAATTATCCTCTTTGAGGTAGCTTCCATATCACCCAGTAACTGGTGCACAAATCTTGCTTCCTCGTCTTGACCTGTCAAAAGTGCGCTAGCTGTAAAGCCAGAATCCTATATATGACAAGTATTTCAGAGAAACTGTACATGGAACATTGAAGACCTGGCTTAATTACCTTTAATTTGAGGCTTCCACGTGATCTAACCGGGTCACCCTATATCCTGACATTAATGGCCATAAATGAATGATAAACGGGTTTCGGATAGACTTAACTTGAATTGTAGACATCGTGTTGGAGATGGTACCTTTGGTTTCCATAACACTACGTCCAAGTAAAATTAACAGGAGCCGTATTTGCTCCCGTGTGCCTCTGGTCTCAATACAATGGCTGTTTAACACTCCATACTATTGACGTTACTGGCCGACATTGTCCAGATTGATAGGAGCCGAATTTGCTCCACACGTCTCGGAGGTGACACAACAATGGCTGCCCTCCTTCCTCACTCTGACGCCTGGCCTACTTTGTCCAGATTTCAGAAAGTGAAAGAAGGGTCACATTTACTCTACTTTAATATTGATAATTAAGTTAATTTATATAAGATGTTTTTATGATGGTAAAGTCCAAAGACTAATGTATTTAAGAATAATTCCCACCATAATAGGTGGAGAATATAATAGTATGTGGTGATGATATCCCGTTTTCTATAGACGGTAATTCCACTAAAGGTTACATTTTCTATGGGTAACTTGTTTATACAACACAGCTCTTATCTGTCTGTATGATATATTAAATGGTGTCGGATTTTCCGACAGCAAACATAAGAACGGCATTTAGACACTTGTGCAAGGAATCATTCAGAACTTTGTATACCACCTATGTCAGACCAATCCTGGAGTATGCAACCCCAGCATGGAGTCAATATCTAGTCGAGCATAAGACCAAACTGGAAAAAGTTCAAAGGTTTGCCACCAGACTAGTACCCGGGCTGAGAGGTATGAGCTACGAGGAGAGACTTTAGAAGTCTCGCTTTCTAGAAGAAACCATCCCGTTTCGTTTCTAGAAGAAACCATCCCGTTTCGTTTCTAGAAGAAACGCTAGAAGACAGGAGAGTTAGGGGGAATATGATCACCACGTACAAGATTCTCAGAAGAATTGACAGGGTAGATAAAGACGGGCTATTTAACATAAGGGGCACACGCACTAGGGGACACAGGTGGAAACTGAGTGCCCAAATGAGCCACAGAGATATTAGAAAGATTTTTTTTAGTGTCAGATTAGTTGACAAATGGATTGCATTAGGCAGTGATGTGGTGGAGGCTGACTCCATACACAGTTTCAAGTGTAGATATGATAGAGCCCAATAGGCTCAGGATCCTGTACACCTGTTGATTGACAGTTCAGAGGCGGGATCAAAGAGCCAGAGTTCAACCCCTGCAAGCACAAATAGGTGAGTACATACATACATACATACATACATACATACATACATACATACATACATACATACATACATACATACATACATACATACATACATACATACATACATACATGCATACATACATATACGACCAATCAGCATATAGCTATTTCGTGATAAAATCCAATACAGTTTATATTAGTGAGACGCCACTGTGATGAGTTTAAATGTCACAGGAACTGTAGGTTAATGTGTGACATAAGTGAGGTTAGATGAGGCATCTACAAGCACCAGCTGGAGGCTGATGGAGTGTTGTGGAGGCTGGTGGTACTATGCCCAGATGTTGGAGGGTGGGTTTAACCCCTCCCTTCCCGACCCCACGTTGACCGCAGAACGTCTAAGGTTACCTGTCACTCTCCCTTACCAATGGCATCCCCCCCCCACAAACACACACCTGCATCAGATTCTTAACTTAAATATTTATATGATTTACCAATTTATGTTACTACATGGACTCAGTTTCACAATATGTACAAACTTGGAACTTAAAATTTGTCAATCTGTTTCATAACTTGATAACTTTGTGGTAGCGGATCCCATACCCATCTTGTGGGCAGTAGTGGACCCCATACCCATCTTGTGGGCAGTAGTGGACCCCATACCCATCTTGTGGGCAGTAGTGGACCCCATACCCATCTTGTGGGCAGTAGTGGACCCCATACCCATCTTGTGGGCAGTAGTGGACCCCATACCCATCTTGTGGGCAGTAGTGGACCCCATACCCATCTTGTGGGCGTTAGTGGACCCCATACCCATCTTGTGGGCAGTAGTGGACCCCATACCCATCTTGTGGGCGTTAGTGGACCCCATACCCATCTTGTGGGAGTTAGTGGACCCCATACCCATCTTGTGGGCGTTAGTGGACCCCATACCCATCTTGTGGGCGTCAGTGCACCCCATACCCATCTTGTGGGTGGTAGTGGACCCCATACCCATCTTATGGGCATTAGTGTACCCCATACCCATCTTGTGGGCGTTAGTGGACACCATAACCCATCTTGTGGGAGGTAATGGACCCCATACCCATCTTGTGGGCGGTAGTGGACCCCATGCCCATCTTCTGGGCTATAGTGGACTCCATACCCGTCCTGTGGGTGGTAGTGGACCCTATACCTATCATGTCGATGGTAGTGGACCCCATACCCATCTTGTTGGTGGTAGTGGACCCTATACCTATCTTGTGGGTGGTAGTGGACCCCCGTACCTATCTTGTGGGTGGTAGTGGACACCACACCTATCTTGTAGGTGGTAGTGGACCCCATACCCATCTTATGGGTGCTAGTGGACCCCATAACTATCTTGTGGGTGGTAGTGGACCCCATACCTATCTTGTGGGTGGTAGTGGACACCATACTCATCTTGTGGTTGGTAGTGGACCCCACACCTATCTTGTGGGTGGTAGTGGACCCCATACCCATCTTGTTAGTGGTAATAGACCCCATACCAATCTTGTAGGTGGAAGTGGACCCCATACCTATCTTGTGGGTGGTAGTGGACCCCAAACCCATCTTGTGGGTGGTAGTGGATCCCATGCCAATCTTGTGGGTGGTAGTGGACCCCATACCTATCTTGTGGGTGGTAGTAGACCCTTACCCATCCTTTGGGTGTTAGTGGACCCAATACCTATCAAGTCGGTGGTAGTGAACCCAATACCCATCTTGTGGGTGGTAGTGAACCCCCATACCTATCATACTAGTGGACCCAAGCTAGTGGATCCAATACCTAGTGGACTCCATACCTATATTGTGAATGGTAGTGGACCCCAAACCCATCTTGTGGGTGGTAGTGGACCCCATACCCATCTTGTGGATGGTAGTGGACCCCATACCCATCTTGTCGGTGGTAGTGGACCCCATGCTCATCCTGTGGTTGGTAGTGGACCCCTTACCCATCCTGGGGTTAGTAGTGGGCCCTATACCCATCCTGTGGGTGGTAGTGGACCCCATACCCATCTTGTGGGTGGTAGTGGACCTGATACTCATCCTGTGTGTGGTAGTGGACCCCATAACCATCTTGTGGGCGCTAGTGGACCCCACTCTCATCTTGTTGGTGGTAGTGGAGCCTATACTCATCCTGGTCTGTGGTAGTGGACTCCATACCAATCTTGTAGGTGGTAGTGGACCCCATACCTATCTTGTGGGTGGTAGTGGACCCCATACCTATCTTGTGGGTGGTAGTGGACCCCATAACTATCTTGTGGGTGGTAGTGGACCCCATACCTATCTTGTGGGTGGTAGTGGACCCCCCATACCTATCTTGTGGGTTGTAGTGGACCCCATACCCATCTTGTGTGTGTTAGTGGACCCCATTCCCATCTTGTGGGTAGTAGTGGACCACATACCCATCTTGTGGGTGGTAGTGGACCCCATACCAATATTGTGGGAGGTAGTGGACCCCATTCTCATCTTGTGGTTGGTAGTGGACCCCATGCCGATCTTGTGGGTGGTAGTGGACCCCTTTACCCATCCTTTGGGTGTTAGTGGACCCCATACCCATCTTGTGAATGGTAGTGAACCCCATAAATATCATACCTATAGCTAGTGGACCCCATACCTAATGGACCCCATACTTATCTTGTGGATAGTAGTGGACCCCATACAAATCTTGTAGGTGGTAGTGGACCCCATACCCATCTTGTGTGTGGTAGTGGACCCCATACCAATCTTGTAGGTGGTAGTGGACCAAATACCTATGTTGTGGGTGGTAGTGGACCCCATAACTCTCTTGAGGGTGGTAGTGCACCCCAAACCCATCTTGTGGGTGGTAGTGGACCCCCATACCTATCTTGTGGGTGGTAGTGGACCCCATATCTATCTTGTGGGTGGTAGTGGACACCAAACCCATCTTGTGGGTGGTAGTGGACCCCCATACCTATCTTGAGGGTGGTAGTGGACCCCATATCTATCTTGTGGGTGGTAGTGGATCCCATACCAATCTTGTGGGTGGTAGTGAACCCCATACCTATCTTGTGGGTGGTAGTGAACCCCATATCCATCTTGTGGGTGGTAGTGGACCCCATACCGATCTGGTGAGTGGTAGTGGAACCTTACTCATCCTTTGGGTGTTAGTGGACCCCATACCTATCAAGTCGGTGGTAGTGGACCCCATACCCATCTTGTGGGTGGTAGTGAACCCCCATACCTATCATACTTATAGCTAGTGGACCCCATACCTAGTGGACTCCACACCTGTATTGTGGATGGTAGTGGACCCCATACCCATCTTGTGGGTGGTAGTGAGCCCCCATACCTATCATATACCTATAGCTAGTGGACCCCATACCTAGTGGACTCCATACCTATATTGTGGATGGTAGTGGACCCCCCATACCTATCTTGTGGGTGGAAGTGGACCCCATACCCATCTTGTGTGTGTTAGTGGACTTCATTCCCATCTTGTGGGTAGTAGTGGACCACATACCCATCTTGTGGGTGGTAGTGGACCCCATACCAATCTTGTGGGAGGTAGTGGACCCCATTCCCATCTTGTGGTTGCTAGTGGACCCCATGCCGATCTTGTGGGTGGTAGTCGACCCCTTTACCCATCCTTTGGGTGTTAGTGGACCCCATACCCATCTTGAGTGGTAGCGGACCCCATAAATATCATACCTATAGCTAGTGGACCCCATACCTAGTAGACCCCATACTTATCTTGTGGATGGTAGTGGACCCCATACCCATCTTGTGGGTGGTAGTGGACCCCATACCAATCTTGTAGGTGGTAGTGGACCAAATACCTATCTTGTAGGTGGTAGTAAACCCCATAACTATCTTTTGGGTGGTAGTGGACCCCAAACCCATCTTGTGGGTGGTGGTGGACCCGCATACCTATCTTCTGGGTGGTAGTGAACCCCATACCTATCCTGTGGGTGTTATTGGACCCTATACCCATCTTGTGGGTGGTAGTGGATCCCATACCAATCTTGTGGGTGGTAGTGGACCCAATACCTATCTCGTGGGTGGTAGTGGACCCTATACCCATCTTGTGGGTGGTAGTGGACCCCATAACTATCTTGTGGGTGGTAGTGGACCCCAACCCCATCTTATGTGTGGTAGTGGACCCCCTTACCTATCTTGTGGGTGGTAGTGGACCCCATACCTATCTTGTGGGTGGTAGTGGACCCCATATCCATCATGTGGGTAGTAGTGGATCCCATACCCATCTTGTGGGTGGTAGTGAACCCCATACCCACCTTGTCGGTGGTAAAGGACCCCATACTCATCCTGTGGTTGGCAGTGGATCCCTTACTTATCCTGGGGTTATTAGTGGACCCTATATCCATCCTGTGGGTGGTAGTGGACCTGATACCCATCCTGTGTGGGGTAGTGGACCCCATACCCATCTTGTGGGTGGTAGTGGACCCCATACCGATCTGGTGGGTGTTAGTGGACCCTAACCCGTCCTTTGGGTGTTAGTGGACCCCATACCTATCAAGTCGGTGGTAGTGGACCCCATACCCATCTTGTGGGTGGTAGTGAATCCCCATACCTATCATACCCATAGCTAGTGGACCCCATATCTAGTGGACTCCATACCTATATTGTGGATGGTAGTGGACCCCATACCCATCTTGTGGGTGGTAGTGAACCCCATACCCACCTTGTCGGTGGTAAAGGACCCCATACTCATCCTGTGGTTGGCAGTGGATCCCTTACTTATCCTGGGGTTATTAGTGGACCCTATATCCATCCTGTGGGTGGTAGTGGACCCCATACCCATCTTGTGGGTGGTAGTGGACCTGATACCCATCCTGTGTGGGGTAGTGGACCCCATAACCATCTTTTGGGTGCTAGTGGACCCCACACCCATCTTGTTGCTGGTAGTGGAGCCTATACTCATACTGGTCTGTGGTAGTGGACCCCATACCAATCTTGTGGGTGGTAGTGGACCCCATACCTATCTTGTGGGTGGTACTGGACCCCATAACTATCTTGTGGGTGGTCATGGACCCCATACCCATCTTGTGGGTAGTAGTGGACCCCCCATACCTATCTTGTGGGTGGTAGTGGACCCCATACCCATCTTGTGTGTGGTAGTGGACCCCATACCCATCTTGTGTTTGGTAGTGGACTCCATTCCCATCTTGTGGGTAGTAGTGGACCACACACCCATCCTATGGGTGGAAGTGCACCCCATACCAATCTTGTGGGATGTAGTGGACCCCATTCCCATCAAGTCGATGTTAGTGGACACCATACCCGTCTTGTGAGTGGTAGTGGACCCCATAAATATCATACCTATAGCTAGTGGACCCCATACGTAGTGGACCCCATACCAATCTTGTGGATGGTAGTGGACCCCATACCCATCTTGTGGGTGGTAATGGACCCCATACCCATCTTGTGGGTGGTAGTGGACCCCTTACCCATCCTTTGGGTGTTAGTTGACCCCATATCCATCAAGTCGGTGGTAGTGGACCACATACCCATCTTGTGGGTGGTAGTGAGCCTCCATACCTATCATATACCTATAGCTAGTGGACTCCATACCTATATTGTGGAAGGTAGTGGACCCCCATACCTATCTTGTGGGTGGTAGTGGACCCCATACCCATCTTGTGGGTAGTATTGGACCACATACCCATCTTGTGGGTGGTAGTGGACCCCATGCCAATCGTGTCGGAGGTAGTGGACCCCATTCCCATCTTGTGGTTGGTAGTGGACCCCCATGCCGCTCTTGCGGATGGTAGTGGACCCCTTTACCCATCCTTTGGGTGTTAGTGGACCCCATACCCATCAAGTCGGTGTTAGTGGACCCCATACCCATCTTGTGAGTGGTAGTGGACCCCATAAATATCATACCTATAGCTAGTGGACCCTATACTTATCTTGTGGATGGTAGTGGATCCCATACCCATCTTGTGGGTGGTAGTGGACCCCATACCCATCTTGTGGGTGGTAGTGGACCCCATATCAATCTTGTAGGTGGTAGTGGACCAAATACCTATCTTGTGGGTGGTAGTGGGCCCCATAACTATCTTGTGGGTGGTAGTGGACCCCAAACCCATCTTGTGGCTGGTAGTGGACCCCTAAACCTATCTTGTGGGTGGTAGTGGACCCCATACCGATCTTGTGGGTGGTAGTGGACCCCATACCCATCTTGTGGGTAGTAGTGGATCCCATACCAATCTTGTGGGTGGTAGTGGACCCAATACCTATCAGGTCGGTGGTAGTGGACCCAATACCCATCTTGTGGGTGGTAGTGAACCCCCATACCTATCATACCTATAGCTAGTGGACCCCATACCTAGTGGACTCCATACCTATATTGTGAATGGTAGTGGACCCCATACCCATCTTGTGGGTGGTAGTGGACCCCATACCCATCTCGTGTATGGTAGTGGACCCCATACCCATCTTGTCGGTGGAAGTGGACCCCATACTCATCCTGTGGTTTGTAGTAGATCCCTTACCAATCCTGGGGTTAGTAGTGGACCCTATAACCAACCTGTGGGTGGTAATGGACCCCATACCCATCTTGTGGGTGGTAGTGGACCTGATACCCAACCTGTGTGTGGTAGTGGACCCCATAACCATCTTGTGGGTGCTATTGGACCCCACTCCCATCTTGTTGGTGGTAGTGGACCCCATACCCATCTTGTGGGTGGTAATGGACCTCATACCTATCTTGTGGGTGGCAGTGGACCCCATAACTATCTTGAGTGTGGTAGTGGACCCCATACCCATCTTGTGGGTGGTAGTGGACCCCCACACCTATCTTGTGGGTGGTAGTGGACCCCATACCCATCTTGTGTGTGGTAGTGGACCCCATTCCCTTCTTGTGGGTAGTAGTGGACCACATACCCATCTTGTAGGTGGTAGTGGACCAAATACCTATCTTGTGGGTGGTAGTGGACCCCATAACTATCTTGTGGGTGGTAGTGGACCCCAAACCCATCTTGTGGGTGGTAGTTGACCCGCATACCTATCTTTTGGGTGGTAGTGGACCCCATACCTATCTTGTGGGTGGAAAGTGGACCCCATACCCATCTTGTGGGTGGTAGTGGTTCCCATACCAATCTTGTGGGTGGTATTGGACCCCATACCTATCTCGTGGGTGGTAGTTGACCCCATACCCATCTTGTGGGTGGTAGTGGACCCCATAAATATCTTGTGGGTGGAGGTGGACCCCAAACCCATCTTATGGGTGGTAGTGGACACCCATACCAATCTTGTGGGTGGTAGTGGACCCCATACCTATCTTGTGGGTGGTAGTAGACCCCATACCCATCTTGTGGGTGGTAGTGGACCCCATACCGATCTGGTGGGTGTTAGTGGACCCTTATCCGTCCTTTGGGTGTTAGTGGAACCCATACCTATCAGGTTGGTGGTAGTGGACCCCATACCCATCTTGTGGGTGGTAGTGAAACCCCATACCTATCATACCCATAGCTAGTGGACCCCATATATAGTGGACTCCATACCTATATTGTGGATGGTAGTGGACCCCATACCCATCTTGTGGGTGGTAGTGGATCCCATACCCATCTTGTCGGTGGTAAAGGACCCCATACTCATCCTGTGGTTGGTAGTGGACCCCTTACTTATCCTGGGGTTAGTAGTGGACCCTATATCCATCCTGTGGGTGGTAGTGGACCCCATACTAATCTTGTGGGTG
Organism: Procambarus clarkii; assembly: GCF_040958095.1. Taxonomy (NCBI): domain Eukaryota; kingdom Metazoa; phylum Arthropoda; class Malacostraca; order Decapoda; family Cambaridae; genus Procambarus; species Procambarus clarkii. The sequence goes on from NC_091179.1 coordinate 38,512,865, forward strand.
GTAGTGGACCTGATACCCATCCTGTGTGGGGTAGTGGACTTCATAACCATCTTTTGGGTGCTAGTGGACCCCACACCCATCTTGTTGCTGGTAGTGGAGCCTATACTCATCCTGGTCTGTGGTAGTGGATCCCATACCAATCTTGTGGGTGGTAGTGGACCCCATACCTATCTTGTGGGTGGTACTGGACCCCATAACTATCTTGTGGGTGGTAGTGAACCCCATACCCATCTTGTGGGTGGGAGTGAACCCCCCATACCTATCTTATGGGTTGTAGTGGACCCCATACCCATCTTGTGTGTGGTAGTGGTCCCTACCCATCTTGTGTGTGGTAGTGGACTCCATTCCCATCTTGTGGGTAGTAGTGGACCCCATACCCATCTTGTGGGTGGTAGTGGACCCCATACCAATCTTGTCGGAGGTAGTGGACCCCATTCCCATCTTGTGGTTGGTAGTGGACCCCATGCCGATCTTGTGGGTGGTAGTGGACCCCTTTACCCATCCTTTGGGAGTTAGTGGACCCCATACCCATCCAGTCGGTGTTAGTGGACCCCACACCCATCTTGAGAGTGGTAGTGGACCCCATAAATATCATACCTATAGGTAGTGGACCCCATACCTAGTGGACCCCATACCTATCTTGTGGATGGTAGTGGATCCCATACCCATCTTGTGGGTGGTAGTGGACCCCTTACCCATCCTTTGGGTGTTAGTTGACCCCATACCCATCAAGTCGGTGGTAGTGGACCACATACCCATCTTGTGGGTGGTAGTGAGCCTCCATACCTATCATATACCTATAGCTAGTGGACTCCATACCTATATTGTGGATGGTAGTGGACCCCCATACCTATCTTGTGGGTGGTAGTGGACCCCATACCCATCTTGTGTGTGGTAGTGAAACCCATTCCCATATTGTGGGTAGTAGAGGACCACATACCCATCTTGTGGGTGGTAGTGGACCCCATACAAATCTTGTCGGAGATAGTGGACCCCATTCCCATCTTGTGGTAGGTAGTGGACCCAATGCCGATCTTGTGGGTGGTAGTGGACCCCTTTACCCATCCTTTGGGTGTTAGTGGACCCCATACCCATCAAGTCGGTGTTAGTGGACCCCATACCCATCTTGTGAGTGGTAGTGGACCCCATAAATATCATACCTATAGCTAGTGGACCCCACACCTAGTGGACCCCATACCCATCTTGAGGGTGGTAGTGGATCCCCCATACCTATCTTGTGGGTGGTAGTGGACCCCATACCTACCTTGTGGGTGGTAGTGGACCCCAAACCCATCTTGTGGGTGGTAGTGGACCCCCATACCTATCTTGTGGGTGGTAGTGGACCCACTACCCATCTTGTGGGTGGTAGTGAAGCCCCATACCTATCATACCTATAGCTAGTGGACCCCATACCTAGTGGACTCCATACCTATATTGTGAATGGTAGTGGACCCCTATACCTATCTTGTGGGTGGTAGTGGACCCCATACCCATAATGTGTGTGGTAGTGAAACCCATTCCCATCTTGTGGGTAGTAGTGGACCACATACCCATCTTTTGGGTGGTAGTGGACCCCATACCAATCTTGTCGGAGGTAGTGGACCCCATTCCCATCTTGTGGTAGGTAGTGGACCCCATGCCGGTCTTGTTGGTGGTAGTGGACCCCTTTACCCATCCTTTGGGTGTTAGTGGATCCCATACCAATCTTGTGGGTGGTAGTGGACCCCATACCTATCTCGTGGGTGGTAGTGGACCCCATACCCATTTTGTGGGTGGTAGTGGACCCCATAACTATCTTGTGGGTGGTAGTGGACCCAAACCCATCTTATGGGTGGTAGTGGACCCCCATACCTATCTTGTGGGTGGTAGTGGACCCCATACCTATCTTGTGGGTGGTAGTGGACCCCATACCCATCATGTGGGTGGTAGTGGATCCCATACCCATCTTGTGGGTGGTAGTGAACCCCATACCCACCTTGTCGGTGGTAAAGGACCCCATACTCATCCTGTGGTTGGCAGTGGATCCCTTACTTCTCCTGGGGTTATTAGTGGACCCTATATCCATCCTGTGGGTGGTAGTGGACCTGATACCCATCCTGTGTGGGGTAGTGGACCCCATACCCATCTTGTGGGTGGTAGTGGACCCCATACCGATCTGGTGGGTGTTAGTGGACCCTAACCCGTCCTTTGGGTGTTAGTGGACCCCATACCTATCAAGTCGGAGGTAGTGGACCCCATACCCATCTTTTGGGTGGTAGTGAATCCCCATACATATCATACCTATAGCTAGTGGACTCCATACCTAGTGGGCTCCATACCTATATTGTGAATGGTAGGGGACCCCATACCCATCTTGTGGGTGGTAGTGGACCCCATACCCATTTTGTGGGTGGTAGTGAACCTCCATACCTATCATACTTATAGCTAGTGGACCCCATACCTAGTGGACTCCACACCTATATTGTGGATGGTAGTGGACCCCCCATACCTATCTTGTGGGTGGAAGTGGACCCCATACCCATCTTGTGTGTGTTAGTGGACCCCATTCCCATCTTGTGGGTAGTAGTGGACCACATACCCATCTTGTGGGTGGTAGTGGACCCCATACCTATCTTGTGGGTGGTAGTGAACCCCCATGCCTATCATACTTATAGCTAGTGGACCCCATACCTAGTGGACTCCTCACCTATATTGTGGATGGTAGTGGACCCCCCATACCTATCTTGTGGGTGGAAGTGGACCCCATACCCATCTTGTGTGTGTTAGTGGACCCCATTCCCATCTTGTGGGTAGTAGTGGACCACATACCCATCTTGTGGGTGGTAGTGGACCCCATACCAATCTTGTGGGAGGTAGTGGACCCCATTCCCATCTTGTGGTTGCAAGTGGACCCCATGCCGATCTTGTGGGTGGTAGTGGACCCCTTTACCCATCCTTTGGGTGTTAGTGGACCCCATACCCATCTTGTGAGTGGTAGTGGACCCCATAAATATCATACCTATAGCTGTATGGGGCTAGTGGACCCCACACCCATCTTGTTGCTGGTAGTGGAGCCTATACTCATACTGGTCTGTGGTAGTGGACCCCATACCAATCTTGTGGGAGGTAGTGGACCCCATACCTATCTTGAGGGTGTTTGGTAGTGGACCCCATACCCATCTTGTCTGTGGTAGTGGACCCCATTCCCATCTTGTAGTTGGTAGTGGACCCCATGCCGATCTTGTGGGTGGTAGTGGACCCCTTTACCCATTCTTTGGGAGTTAGTGGACCCCATACCCATCAAGTCGGTGTTAGTGGACCCCAAACCCATCTTGTGAGTGGTATAGGGTCCACATCTAACCCCAGGATTGGTAAGGGATCTACTACAAACCACAGGATGAGTATGGGGTCCACTACCATACACGAGATAAGTATGGGGTCCACTACCACCCACAAGATGGGTATGGGGTCCACTACCATTCACAATATAGGTATGGAGTCCACTAGGTATGGGGTCCACTAGCTATAGATATGATAGGTATGGGGGTTCACTACCACCCACAAGATGGGTATTGGGTCCACTACCACCGACCTGATAGGTATTGGGTCCACTACCACCCACAAGATTGGTATGGGATCCACTACTACCCACAAGATGGGTATGGGGTCCACTACCACCCACAAGATAGGTATGGGGTCCACTACCACCCACAAGATAGGTATAGAGGTTCACTACCACCCACAAGATGGGTTTGGGGTCCACTACCACCCACAAGATAGTTATGGGGCCCACTACCACCCACAAGATAGGTATTTGGTCCACTACCACCTACAAGATTGATATGGGGTCCACTACCACCCACAAGATGGGTATGGGGTCCACTATCACCCACAAGATGGGTATGGGATCCACTACCATCCACAAGATAAGTATGGGGTCCACTAGCTATAGGTATGATATTTATGGGGTCCACTACCACTCACAAGATGGGTATGGGGTCCACTAACACCGACATGATGGGTAAGGGGTCCACTAACACCCAAAGGATGGGTAAAGGGGTCCACTACCATCCGCAAGATCGGCATGGGGGTCCACTACCAACCACAAGATGGGAATGGGGTCCACTACCTCCGACAAGATTGGCATGGGGTCCACTACCACCCACAAGATGGGTATGTGGTCCAATACTACCCACCAGATGGGTATGGGGTCCACTACCACCCATAAGATAGGTATGGGGTTCCACTACCATCCACAATATAGGTATGGAGTCCACTAGCTATAGGTATGGAGGCTCACTACCACCCACAAGATGGGTATGTGGTCCACTACCACCGACTTGATGGATATGGGGTCAACTAACACCCAAAGGATGGGTAAGTGGTCCACTACTACCCACAAGATGGGTATGGGGTCCATTACCACCCACAAGATGGGTATGGGGTCCACTACCATCCACAAGATAGGTATGGGGTCCACTAGGTATGGGGTCCACTAGGTATGGGGTCCACTAGCTATAGGTATGATATTTATGGGGTCCACTACCACTCACAAGACGGGTATGGTGTCCACTAACATCGACTTGATGGGAATGGGGTCCACTACCTCCCACAAGATTGGTATGGGGTGCACTTCCACCCATAGGATGGGTGTGTGGTCCACTACTACCCACAAGATGGGAATGGAGTCCACTACCAAACACAAGATGGGTATGGGGTCCACTACCACACACAAGATGGGTATGGGGTCCACTACCACCCACAAGATAGGTATGGGGGGTCCACTACTACCCACAAGATGGGTATGGGGTCCATGACCACCCACAAGATAGTTATGGGGTCCAGTACCACCCACAAGATAGGTATGGGGTCCACTACCACCCACAAGATTGGTATGGGGTCCACTACCACAGACCAGTATGAGTATAGGCTCCACTACCAGCAACAAGATGGGTGTGGGGTCCACTAGCACCCAAAAGATGGTTATGGGGTCCACTACCCCACACAGGATGGGTATCAGGTCCACTACCACCCACAAGATGGGTATGGGGTCCACTACCACCCACAGGATGGATATAGGGTCCACTAATAACCCCAGGATAAGTAAGGGATCCACTGCCTTATACCCATCCTGTGTGGGGTAGTGGACCCCATAACCATCTTTTGGGTGCTAGTGGACCCCACACCCATCTTGTTGATGGTAGTGGAGCCTATACTCATCCTGGTCTGTGGTAGTGGAACCCATACCAATCTTGTAGGTGGTACTGGACCCCATAACTATATTGTGGGTGGTAGTGGACCCCATACCCATCTTGCGGGTGGGAGTGAACCCCCCATACCTATCTTATGGGTGGTAGTGGACCCCATACCCATCTTGTGTGTGGTAGTGGTCCCTACCCATCTTGTGTGTGGTAGTGGACTCCATTCCCATCTTGTGGGTAGTAGTGGACCCCATACCCATCTTGTGGGTGGTAGTGGATCCCATTCCCATCTTGTGGTTGGTAGTGGACCCCATGCCGATCTTGTGGGTGGTAGTGGACCCCTTTACCCATCCTTTGGGAGTTAGTGGACCCCATACCCATCAAGTCGGTGTTAGTGGACCCCAAACCCATCTTGTGAGTGGTATAGGGTCCACTACTAACCCCAGGATTGGTAAGGGATCTACTACAAACCACAGGATGAGTATGGGGTCCACTAACACCGACAAGATGGGTATGGGGTCCACTACCATTCACAATATAGGTATGGAGTCCACTAGGTATGGGGTCCACTAGCTATAGGTGTGATAGGTATGGGGGTTCACTACCACCCACAAGATGGGTATTGGGTCCACTACCACCGACTTGATAGATATTGGGTCCACTAACACCCAAAGGATGGGTAAGGGTCCACTACCACCCACATGATAGGTATGGGGTCCACTACCACCCACAAGATTGGTATGGGATCCACTACTACCCACAAGATGGGTATGGGGTCCACTACCAACCACAAGATAGGTATGGGGTCCACTACCACCCACAAGATAGGTATGGGGGTCCACTACCACCCACAAGATGGGTTTGGGGTCCACTACCACCCACAAGATAGTTATGGGGCCCACTACCACCCACACGATAGGTATTTGGTCCACTACCACCTACAAGATTGGTATGGGGTCCACTACCACCCACAAGATGGGTATGGGGTCCACTACCACCCACAAGATGGGTATGGGATCCACTACCATCCACAAGATAAGTATGGGGTAAACTAGGTATGGGGTCCACTAGCTATAGGTATGATATTTATGGGGTCCACTACCACTCACAAGATGGATATGGGGTCCACTAACACCGACTTGATGGGTATGGGGTCCACTAACACCCAAAGGATGGGTAAAGGGGTCCACTACCACCCACAAGATCGGCATGGAGGTCCACTACCAACCACAAGATGGGAATGGGGTCCACTACCTCCGACAAGATTGGTATGGGGTCCACTACCACCCACAAGATGGGTATGTGTTCCAATACTACCCACAAGATGGGTATGGGGTCCACTACCACCCACAAGATAGGTATGGGGGTCCACTACCATCCACAATATTGGTATGGAGTCCACTAGCTATAGGTATATGATAGGTATGGAGGCTCACTACCACCAACAAGATGGGTATGTGGTCCACTACCACCGACTTGATGGATATGGGGTCAACTAACACCCAAAGGATGGGTAAGGGGTCCACTACCACCCACAAGATGGGTATGGTGTCCATTACCACCCACAGGAATGGTATGGGGTCCACTACCATCCACAAGATAGGTATGGGGTCCACTAGGTATGGGGTCCACTAGCTATAGGTATGATATTTATGGGGTCCACTACCACTCACCAGATGGGTATGGTGTCCAATAACATCGACTTGATGGGAATGGGGTCCACTACTTCCCACAAGATTGGCATGGGGTCTACTTCCACCCATAGGATGGGTGTGTGGTCCACTACTACCCACAACATGGGAATGGAGTCCACTACCAAACATAAGATGGGTATGGGGTCCAATACACACCCACAAGATGGGTATGAGGTCCACTACCACCCACAAGATAGGTATGGGGGGTCCACTACTACCCTCAAGATGGGTATGGGGTCCATGACCACCCACAAGATAGTTATGGGGTCCAGTACAACCCACAAGATAGGTATGGGGTCCACTACCACCCACAAGATTGGTATGGGGTCCACTACCACAGACCAGTATGAGTATAGGCTCCACTACCAGCAACAAGATGGGTGTGGGGTCCACTAGCACCCAAAAGATGGTTATGGGGTCCACTACCCCACACAGGATGGGTATCAGATCCACTACCACCCACCAGATGGGTATGGGGTCCACTACCACCCACAGGATAGATATAACGTCCACTACTAACCCCAGGATAAGTAAGGGGGTCCACTACCAACCACAGGATGAGTATGGAGTCCTTTACCACCGACAAGATGGGTATGGGGTCCACTACCACCCACAAGATGGGTATAGGGTCCACTACCAACCACAATATATGTATGGAGTCCACTAGATATGGGGTCCACTAGCTATGGGTATGATAGGTATGGGGATTCACTACCACCTACAAGATGGGTATGGGGTCCACTACCACCGACTTGATAGGTATGGGGTCCACTAACACCCAAAGGACGGGTTAGGGTCCACTAACACCCACCAGATCGGTATGCGGTCCCCTACCACCCACAAGATGGGTATGGCGTCCACTACCACCCACAAGATAGGTATGGGGTTCACTACCACCCACAAGATTGGTATGGGATCCACTACCACCCACAAGATGGGAATGGGGTTCACTACCACCCACAAGATAGGTATGGGGTTCACTACCACCCACAAGATTGGTATGGGATCCACTACCACCCACAAGATGGGTATGGGGTCCACTACCACCCACAAGATAGGTATGGGGTCCACTACCACCCTCAAGATAGGTATGGGGTCCACTACTACCCACAAGATAGGTTTGGGGTCCACTACCACCCACAAGATAGTTATGGGGTCCACTACCACCCACATGATAGGTATTTTGCCCACTACCACCTACAAGATTGGTATGGGGTCCACTACCACCCACAAGATGGGTATGGGGTCCACTACCATCCATAAGATAAGTATGGGGTCTTCTAGGTATGGGGTCCACTAGCTATAGGTATGATATTTATGGGGTCCACTACCACTCACAAGATGGGTATGGGGTCCACTAACACCCAAAGGATGGGTAAAGGGGTCCACTACCACCCACAAGATCGGCATGGGGTCCACTAGCAACAACAAGATGGGAATAGGGTCCACTACCTCCCACACGATTGGTATGGGGTCCACTACCACCCACAAGATGGGTATGTGGTCCACTACTACCCACAAGATGGGAATGGGGTCCACTAACACACACAAGATGGGTATGGGGTCCACTTCCACCCACAAGATAGGTATGGGGGGTCCACTACCATCCACAATATAGGTATGGAGTCCACTAGGTATGGGGTCCACTAGCTATAGGTATATGATAGGTATGGGGGCTCACTACCACCCACAAGATGGGAATTAGGTCCACTAACATCCACAATATAGGTGTGGAGTCCACTAGGTATGGGGTTCACTAGCTATAAGTATGATAGGTATGGGGGTTCACTATACCACCCACAAGATGGGTATGGGGTCCACTACCACCGACTTGATAGGTATGGGGTCCACTAACACCCAAAGGATGGGTGAGGTTCCACTACCACCCACCAGATCGGTATGGGGTCCACTACCACCCACAAGATGGATATGGGGTTCACTACCACCCACAAGATAGGTATGGGGTTCACTACCACCCACAAGATTGGTATGGGATCCACTACCACCCACAAGATGGGTTTGGGGTCCACTACCACCCACAAGATAGATATATGGGATCCACTACCACCCACAAGATAGGTATGGGGGTCCACTACCACCCACAAGATGGGTTTTGGGTCCACTTCCACCCACAAGATAGTTATGGGGTCCACTACCACCCACAACATAGGCATTTGGTCCACTGCCATCTACAAGATTGGTATGGGGTCCACTACCACACACAAGATGAGTATGGGGTCCACTACCAACTACAAGATTTGTTTGGGGTCCACAACTATCCACAAGATAAGTATGGGGTCCACTAGGTATGGGGTCCACTAGCTATAGGTATGATATTTATGGGGTCCACTACCAACCACAAGATGAGAATGGGGTCCACTACCTCCCACAAGATTGGTATGGGGTCCACTACCATCCACAAGATGGGTATGTGGTCCACTACCACCCACAAGATGGGAATGGGGTCCACTAACACACACAAGATGGGTATGGGGTCCACTGCAACCCACAAGATAGGTATGGGGGTCCACTACCACCCACAAGATGGGTATGGGGTCCACTACCACCCACAAGATAGTTATGGGGGTCCACTACCACTCACAAGATAGGTATGGGGTCCACTACCACCCACAAGATTGGCATGGGGTCCACTACCACAGACCAGGATGAGTATAGGCTCCACTACCACCAACAAGATGGGAGTGGGGTCCACTAGCGCCCACAAGATGGTTATGGGGTCCACTACCACACACAGGATGAGTATCAGGTCCACTACCACTCACAAGATGGGTATGGGGTCCACTACCTCCCACAGGATGGGTATAGGGCCCACTACTAACACCAGGATGAGTAAGGGGTCCACTACCAACCACAGGATGAGTATAGGGTCCACTACCACCGACAAGATGGCAATTGGGTCCACTACCATCCACAAGATGGGTATGGGGTCCACTACCATTCACAATATAGGTATGGGGGTTCACTACTACCCACAAGATGGGTATTGGGTTCACTACCACCGACTTGATAGGTATTGGGTCCACTAACACCCAAAGGATGGGTAAGGGTCTATTACCACCCACAAGATAGGTATGGGGTCCACTACCACCCACAAGATTGATATGGGATCCACTACCACCCACAAGATGGGTTTGGGGTCCACTACCACTAACAAGATAGTTGTGGGGTCCACTACCACCTACAAGATAGGTATGGGGTCCACTTCCACCTACAAGATTGGTACGGGGTCTATTACCACTAAAAAGATGGGTATGGGGTCCATTACCACCCACAAGATAGATGTGGGGTCCACTACCACCCACAAGATAGGTATGGGGTCCACTACCACCCACAAGATAGTTATGGGTCCACTAGCACCCACAAGATCGGTATGGGGTCTATTACCACTAAAAAGATGGGTATGGGGTCCACTACCAACCACAATATGAGTATGGTGTCCACTACCACCCACAAGATAGGTATGGGGTCCACTTCCACCTACAAGATTGGTATGGGGTCTATTACCACTAAAAAGATGGGTATGGGGTCCACTACCAACCACAAGATGAGTATGGTGTCCACTACCACCCACAGGATGGGTATGGGGTCCACTATAGCCCAGAAGATGGGCATGGGGTCCACTACCGCCCACAAGATGGGTATGGGGTCCATTACCTCCCACAAGATGGGTTATAGGGTCCAATAACGCCCACAAGATGGGTATGGGGTACACTAATGCCCATAAGATGGGTATGGGGTCCGCTACCACCCACAAGATGGGTATGGGGTCCACTGACGCCCACAAGATGGGTATGGGGTCCACTAACGCCCACAAGATGGGTATGGGGTCCACTATCGCCCACAAGATGGGTATGGGGTCCACTACCACACACAGGATGGGTATCAGGTCCACTACCACCCAAAAGATGGGTATGGGGTCCACTACCACCCACAGGGTGGGTATAGGGTCCACTACTAACCCCAGGATTGGTAAGGGATCCACTACAAACCACAGGATGAGTATTGGGTCCACTACCACCGACAAGATGGGTATGGGGTCCACTACCATACACGAGATTGGTATGGGGTCCACTACCACCCACAAGATGGGTATGGGGTCCACTACCATTCACAAGATAGGTATGGGGTTCACTACCACCCACAAGATTGGTTTGGGATCCACTACCACCCACAAGATGGGTATGGGGTCCACTACCACCCACAAGATAGTTATGGGGTCCACTACCACCCACAAGATAGGTATTTGGTCCACTACCACCTACAAGATGGGTATGTGGTCCACTACTACCCACAAGATGGGAATGGGGTCCACTACCACACACAAGATGGGTATGGGGTCCACTACCACCCACAAGATAGGTATGGGGGTTCCACTACCACCCACAAGATGGGTATGGGGTCCACTACCACCCTCAAGATAGTTATGGGGACCACTGCCACCCACAAGATAGGTATGGGGTCCATTACCACCCACAAGATGGGTATGGGGTCCACTACCACCAACAAGATGCGAGTGCGGTCCACTAGCACCCACAAGATGGTTATGGGGTCCACTACCACACACAGGATGGGTATCAGGTCCACTACCACCCACAAGATGGGTATGGGGTCCACTACCACCCACAGGGTGGTTATAGTGGACCCCATAAATATCATACCTATAGGTAGTGGACCCCATACCTAGTGGGCCCCATACCTATCTTGTGGATGGTAGTGGATCCCATTTCCATCTTGTGGGTGGTAGTGGACCCCTTACCCGTCCTTTGGGTGTTAGTTGACCCCATACCCATCAAGTCGGTGGTTGTGGACCCCATACCCATCAAGTCGATGTTAGTGGACACCATACCCATCTTGTGAGTGGTAGTGGACCCCATAAATATCATACCTATAGCTAGTGGACCCCATACCTATCTTGTAGATGGTTGTGGACCCCATACCCATCTTGTGGGTGGTAATGGACCCCATACCCATCTTGTGGGTGGTAGTGGACCCCTTACCCATCCTTTGGGTGTTAGTTGACCCCATACCCATCAAGTCGGTGGTAGTGGACCACATACCCATCTTGTGGGTGGTAGTGAGCCTCCATACCTATCATATAACTATAGCTAGTGGACTCCATACCTATATTGTGGATGGTAGTGGGCCCCCATACCTATCTTGTGGGTGGTAGTGGACCCCATACCCAACTTGTGTGTGGTAGTGAAACCCATTCCCATCTTGTGGGTAGTAGTGGACCACATACCCATCTTGTGGGTGGTAGTGGACCCCATACCAATCTTGTCGGTGATAGTGGACCCCATTCCCATTTTGTGGTAGGTAGTGGACCCCATGCCGATCTTGTGGGTGGTATTGGACCCCTTTACCCATCCTTTGGGTGTTAGTGGACCCCATACCCATCAAGTCGGTGTTAGTGGACCCCATACCCATCTTGTGAGTGGTTGTGGACCCCATAAACATCATACATATAGCTAGTGGACCCCACACCTAGTGGACCCCATACTTATCTTGTGGATGGTAGTGGACCCCATACCCTTCTTGTGGGTGGTAGTGGACCCCATACCCATCTTGTGGGTGGTAGTGGACCCCATACCAATCTTGTAGGTGGTAGTGGACCAAATACCTATCTTGTGGGTGGCAGTGGACCCCATAACTATCTTGTGGGTGGTAGTGGACCCCAAACCCATCTTGTGGGTGGTAGTGGACCCCCATACCTTTCTTGTGGGTGGTACCCTGGAAACACAAACCGAAACTGTCTCTATTTTCCGCTTATTACAACTTGTAATAGAGTTGTTATATCTTGGTTTTACGTGTTTATGACGTATTAGAATGTTGCTACAACTTGCTATATTGGTTGTTATAACTGGTTAGGAGGTGTAAAAACTTGTTCGAACGTTGTACCAACGTCGTAGTTTCGGTGTGTGTTTGGCGGGTAGTGGACCCCATACCTATCTTGTGGGTGGCAGTGGACCCCATACCCATCTTGTGGGTAGTAGTGGATCCCATACCAATCTTGTGGGTGGTAGTGGACCCCATACCAATCTTGTGGGTGGTAGTGGATCCCATACCAATCTTGTGGGTGTTAGTGGACCCAATACCTATCAAGTCGGTGGTAGTGGACCCACTACCCATCTTGTGGGTGGTAGTGAACCCCCATACCTATCATACCTATAGCTAGTGGACCCCATGCCTAGTGGGCTCCATACCTATATTGTGAATGGTAGTGGACCCCATACCCATCTTGTGGGTGGTAGTGGACCCCATACCAATCTCGTGTATGGTAGTGGACCCCATACCCTTCTTGTCGGTGGTAGTGGACCCCATACTCTTCCTGTGGTTTGTAGTGGATCCCTTACCAATCCTGGGGTTAGTAGTGGACCCTATACCCACCCTGTGGGTGTTAGTGGACCCCATACCCATCTTGTGGGTGGTAGTGGACCTGATACCCATCCTGTGTGTGGTAGTGGACCCCATAACCATCTTGTGGGTGCTAGTGGACCCCACTCCCATCTTGTTGGTGGTAGTGGACCCCATACCCATCTTGTGGGTGGTAGTGGACCCCATTCCCATCTTGTGGTTGGTAGTGGACCCCAGTCCGATCTTGTGGGTGGTAGTGGACCTCTTTACCCATCCTTTGGGAGTTAGTGGACCCCATACCCATCAAGTCGGTGTTAGTGGACCAGAAACCCATCTTGTGAGTGGTAGTGAACCCCATAAATATCATACCTACAGGTAGTGGACCCCATACCTAGTGGACCCCATACCCATCTTGTGGATGGTAGTGGATCCCATTTCCATCTTGTGGGTGGTAGTGGACCCCTTACCCGTCCTTTGGGTGTTAGTTGACCCCATACCCATCAAGTCGGTGGTTGTGGACCCCATACCCATCAAGTCGATGTTAGTGGACACCATACCCATCTTGTGAGTGGTAGTGGACCGCATAAATATCATACCTATAGCTAGTGGACCCAATACCTAGTGGACCCCATACCTAGTGGACCCCATACCTATCTTGTAGATGGTTGTGGACCCCATACCCATCTTGTGGGTGGTAATGGACCCTATACCCATCTTGTGGGTGATAGTGGACCCCTTACCCATCCTTTGGGTGTTAGTTGACCCCATACCCATCAAGTCGGTGGTAGTGGACCACATACCCATCTTGTGGGTGGTAGTGAGCATCCATACCTATCATATACCTATAGCTAGTGGACTCCATACCTATATTGTGGATGGTAGTGGACCCCCATACCTATCTTGTGGGTGGTAGTGGACCCCATACCCAACTTGTGTGTGGTAGTGAAACCCATTCCCATCTTGTGGGTAGTAGTGGACCACATACCCATCTTGTGGGTGGTAGTGGACCCCATACCAATCTTGTCGGAGATAGTGGACCCCATTCCCATTTTGTGGTAGGTAGTGGACCCCATGCCGATCTTGTGGGTGGTAGTAGACCCCTTTACACATCCTTTGGGTGTTAGTGGACCCCATACCCATCAAGTCGGTGTTAGTGGACCCCATACCCATCTTGTGAGTGGTAGTGGACCCCATAAATATCATACCTATAGCTAGTGGACCCCATACTTATCTTGTGGATGGTAGTGGACCCCATACCCTTCTTGTGGGTGGTAGTGGACCCCATACCCATCTTGTGGGTGGTAGTGGACCCCATACCAATCTTGTAGGTGGTAGTGGACCCCCATACCTATCTTGTGGGTGGTTGTTGTGGACCCCATACCTACCTTGTGGGTGGTAGTGGACCCAAACCCATCTTGTGGGTGGTAGTGGACCCCCATACCTATCTTGTGGGTAGTTGTTGTGGACCCCAAACCTACCTTGTGGGTGGTAGTGGACCCCAAACCCATCTTGTGGGTGGTAGTGGACCCTCATACCTATCTTGTGGGTGGTAGTGGACCCACTACCCATCTTGTGGGTGGTAGTGAAGCCCCATACCTATCATACCTATAGCTAGTGGACCCCATACCTAGTGGACTCCATACCTATATTGTGAATGGTAGTGGACCCCTATACCTATCTTGTGGGTGGTAGTGGACCCCATACCCATCTTGTGTGTGGTAGTGAAACCCATTACCATCTTGTGGGTAGTAGTGGACCACATACCCATCTTTTGGGTGGTAGTGGACCCCATACCAATCTTGTCGGAGGTAGTGGACCCCATTCCTATCTTGTGGTAGGTAGTGGACCCTATGCCGATCTTGTGGGTGGTAGTGGACCCCTTTACCCATCCTTTGGGTGTTAGTGGACCCCATACCCATCAAGTCGGTGTTAGTGGACCCCATACCCATCTTGTGAGTGGTAGTGGACCCCATAAATATCATACCTATAGCTAGTGGACCCCACACCTAGTGGACCCCATACTTATCTTGTGGATGGTAGTGGACCCCATAAATATCATACCTATAGCTAGTGGACCCCACACCTAGTGGACCCCATACTTATCTTGTGGATGGTAGTGGACCCCATACCCTTCTTGTGGGTCGTAGTGGACCCCATACCCATCTTGTGGGTGGTAGTGGACCCCATACCAATCTTGTAGGTGGTAGTGGACCAAATACCTATCTTGTGGGTGGCAGTGGACCCCATAACTATCTTGTGGGTGGTAGTGGACCCCAAACCCATCTTGTGGGTGGTATTGGACCCCCATACCTATCTTGTGGGTGGTACCCTGGAAACACAAACCGAAACTGTCTCTATTTTCCGCTTATTACAACTTGTAATAGAGTTGTTATATCTTGGTTTTACGTGTTTATGACGTATTAGAATGTTGCTACAACTTGCTATATTGGTTGTTATAACTGGTTAGGAGGTGTAAAAACTTGTTCGAACGTTGTACCAACGTCGTAGTTTCGGTGTGTGTTTGGCGGGTAGTGGACCCCATACCTATCTTGTGGGTGGCAGTGGACCCCATACCCATCTTGTGGGTAGTAGTGGATCCCATACCAATCTTGTGGGTGGTAGTGGACCCCATACCAATCTTGTGGGTGGTAGTGGATCCCATACCAATCTTGTGGGTGTTAGTGGACCCAATACCTATCAAGTCGGTGGTAGTGGACCCACTACCCATCTTGTGGGTGGTAGTGAACCCCCATACCTATCATACCTATAGCTAGTGGACCCCATGCCTAGTGGGCTCCATACCTATATTGTGAATGGTAGTGGACCCCATACCCATCTTGTGGGTGGTAGTGGACCCCATACCAATCTCGTGTATGGTAGTGGACCCCATACCCATCTTGTCGGTGGTAGTGGACCCCATACTCTTCCTGTGGTTTGTAGTGGATCCCTTACCAATCCTGGGGTTAGTAGTGGACCCTATACCCACCCTGTGGGTGGTAGTGGACCCCATACCCATCTTGTGGGTGGTAGTGGACCTGATACCCATCCTGTGTGTGGTAGTGGACCCCATAACCATCTTGTGGGTGCTAGTGGACCCCACTCCCATCTTGTTGGTGGTAGTGGACCCCATACCCATCTTGTGGGTGGTAGTGGACCCCATTCCCATCTTGTGGTTGGTAGTGGACCCCAGTCCGATCTTGTGGGTGGTAGTGGACCTCTTTACCCATCCTTTGGGAGTTAGTGGACCCCATACCCATCAAGTCGGTGTTAGTGGACCAGAAACCCATCTTGTGAGTGGTAGTGGACCCCATAAATATCATACCTATAGGTAGTGGACCCCATACCTAGTGGACCCCATACCCATCTTGTGGATGGTAGTGGATCCCATTTCCATCTTGTGGGTGGTAGTGGACCCCTTACCCGTCCTTTGGGTGTTAGTTGACCCCATACCCATCAAGTCGGTGGTTGTGGACCCCATACCCATCAAGTCGATGTTAGTGGACACCATACCCATCTTGTGAGTGGTAGTGGACCCCATAAATATCATACCTATAGCTAGTGGACCCCATACCTAGTGGACCCCATACCTAGTGGACCCCATACCTATCTTGTAGATAGTTGTGGACCCCATACCCATCTTGTGGGTGGTAATGGACCCCATACCCATCTTGTGGGTGGTAGTGGACCCCTTACCCATCCTTTGGGTGTTAGTTGACCCCATACCCATCAAGTCGGTGGTAGTGGACCACATACCCATCTTGTGGGTGGTAGTGAGCCTCCATACCTATCATATACCTATAGCTAGTGGACTCCATACCTATATTGTGGATGGTAGTGGACCCCCATACCTATCTTGTGGGTGGTAGTGGACCCCATACCCAACTTGTGTGTGGTAGTGAAACCCATTCCCATCTTGTGGGTAGTAGTGGACCACATACCCATCTTGTGGGTAGTAGTGGACCCCATACCCATCTTGTGAGTGGTAGTGGACCCCATAAATATCATACCTATAGCTAGTGGACCCCACACCTAGTGGACCCCATACTTATCTTGTGGATGGTTGTGGACCCCATACCCTTCTTGTGGGTGGTAGTGGACCCCATACCCATCTTGTGGGTGGTAGTGGACCCCATACCAATCTTGTAGGTGGTAGTGGACCCCCATACCTATCTTGTGGGTGGTTGTTGTGGACCCCATACCTACCTTGTGGGTGGTAGTGGACCCCAAACCCATCTTGTGGGTGGTAGTGGACCCCCATACCTATCTTGTGGGTAGTTGTTGTGGACCCCAAACCTACCTTGTGGGTGGTAGTGGACCCCCATACCTATCTTGTGGGTGGTAGGGGACCCACTACCCATCTTGTGGGTGGTAGTGAAGCCCCATACCTATCATACCTATAGCTAGTGGACCCCATACCTAGTGGACTCCATACCTATATTGTGAATGGTAGTGGACCCCTATACCTATCTTGTGGGTGGTAGTGGACCCCATACCCATCTTGTGTGTGGTAGTGAAACCCATTCCCATCTTGTGGGTAGTAGTGAGTAGTGGGATTGATGCCATAGAGCGGCAATTTTGTTTTTTTCGACTGCCGCTCTACGGCACAGGGGTATTTTCAACTTTTAGACCTGCAATTATGTTTTTTTTCGACTGCCGCTCTACGGCACAGGGGTATTTTCAACTTTTAGACCTGCAATTATGTTTTTTTTCGACTGCCGCTCTACGGCACAGGGGTATTTTCAACTTTTAGACCTGCAATTATGTTTTTTTCGACTGCCGCTCTACGGCACAGGGGTATTTTCAACTTTAGACCTGCAATTTTTTTCCGGGGTCTGTCTACGCACCCCTAGTTTCACGAACTTGAAGTACGACATAGACCGTGCGTTTTTGTTTTTTCCGGGCACGGTCTACGCACCCTGGGTTTTCTCGATTCAACTTGCCTAGGGATTAAAAAGCCGGTCCCTGGCATCCCCAAATTTCGTTGGCTCAGTGACCCTGCACAGACATTGCTAATGGTAAATGACGTCACCAGCTAGCCGCTCAGCGTTCCTGCACCGGCATGTTCGAGGGGATTAAAAAGCCGGTCTATGAGTCGTGTGTTTTGCGATACAGCAGTAACCTTGAAACCTAATGTAAAATACCATCATCCCTAGACTATTTTTAATTTCGGCATATAGGTGTGAAGGTATTACAGCACCTTACTGGTCAACTATGTATGACGTCACCAGACAACCAATGCGACCTTTGGCGTCCTACTGGCATGTGTATTTTATGTTATTATTCAAAAATGACTAGACTAACCATCCCCACCTAACCTAATCAGAGGTTTAAGAATATACATTGTATATGTTGAACATTGAAACCATATTCATAGAAAAGTGATGTTTTGGATATGGACCTAACAGCCCCTCTCCTTTAAAACTTGGAACTGTGTTCAATATTGTAGATATAGTGTTGGGTATGTGTTTTGTTTTTACACATCAACCCAACCGTCCTGGACCTAACCTCCCTTCATCTAACTTTAAATTTATCATAAATATGGAAGGACGTGTTGTTTGTGCAACAACCCAACCGTCCTTGACCTAACCTCCATTTATCTAACTTCAAATTTATCATAAATATGGGAGGACCGTGTTATTTGTGCATCAACCCAGCCGTCCTGGGCCTAACCTCCCTTTATCTAACTTCAAATTTATTGTATTTATGGGAAGAAGGTGTTGTTAATGCATCAACCCAACCTCCCTGGACCTAACCTCTGATACACGAATCTTGGTTCAACATTGAATCATACTCGTAGCATATTTTTTTTCACATAATTCATCCATCCTCAACCTAACCTCTATTACCTGGGGGGAGGGAGGTTAATGGAAAATATGACAATAATGGGAATTTTCTCTACATCAGTTCAACTTAACCATCCTTAACCTAACCTTAGTTAGAAAGGGATATAACTCACCAAAACTATTTAATTACCATTTACCTTATTTTCCTTATCCTGACCTATAACTAGAGGGATTAGACCCCCCTTTACCTCGAAATTATAGTATAGAGTTAAATTGGGGAATGTTAGGTTTATATGTGAAAATATATTCCTACCTTAAATATATAGTATAATTTCGAGGTAAAGGGGGGTCTAAACCCTCTAGTTATAGGTTAGGATAAGGAAAATAAGGTAAATGGTAATTAAATAGTTTTGGTGAGTTATATCCCTTTCTAACTAAGGTTAGGTTAAGGATGGTTAAGTTGAACTGATGTTGAGAAAATTCCCATTATTATCATATTTTCCATTAACCTCCCTCCCCCCAGGTAATAGAGGTTAGGTTGAGGATGGATGAATTATGTGAAAAAAAATATGCTACGAGTATGATGCAATGTTGAACCAAGATTCGTGTATCAGAGGTTAGGTCCAGGGAGGTTGGGTTGATGCATAAACAACACCTTCTTCCCATAAATACAATAAATTTGAAGTTAGATAAAGGGAGGTTAGGCCCAGGACGGCTGGGTTGATGCACAAATAACACGGTCCTCCCATATTTATGATAAATTTGAAGTTAGATAAATGGAGGTTAGGTCAAGGACGGTTGGGTTGTTGCACAAACAACACGTCCTTCCATATTTATGATAAATTTAAAGTTAGATGAAGGGAGGTTAGGTCCAGGACGGTTGGGTTGATGTGTAAAAACAAAACACATACCCAACACTATATCTACAATATTGAACACAGTTCCAAGTTTTAAAGGAGAGGGGCTGTTAGGTCCATATCCAAAATATCACTTTTCTATGAATATGGTTTCAATGTTCAACAAAGAACCTAGCAGGTTAGGCACAGTGCGGATAGGTTCATATCCAAAACTTCAGTTTTTGAAGAAAAATAGATAAAATATTCAACAAAGCTCCAAGACTCTTGCAGGTTAGGCACGGGCATTTAGGTTCATATCCAAAAAAATCACTTCTCTGAGTATATGTAGTATCAGAGGCTAGGTCCAGGTTTAGATGGAATGGATGAAAATGTGGGTAAAATGGGTTTTGGCTGTGCTATGATACACAACATTTAGGCATATTTGGTGGGAATTGTCTCCAATTTGATGGCGATAGCTTAAATTTCTCCAACTTTAATCAAATCTGCTAGGTCAGGGATAGGTAAGGCTATGTAGGGTAGGTTGGAATATGTGAAAACTCGGGTAAAATGGTCTTTGGCTGAGCTATGTAACAAATCATTTTGGGTAGAAATTGTCTTAAATTAGGTTGAATTTAGGTGAGTAAGCATAAATTTCACGAACTCTAATCAAATCTAGCTTGGGATATGCTAGGTCAGGTTAGGTGAGGCTGTGTAAGGTAAGATGGAATAGGTGAAAACTTGGGTGAAATGAACTTTGACCATGCTAAGATACAAAACATTTGGGTAAATTCGGTGGAAATTGGCATAAATTAGGTAAAATTTAGGTGGGAAAGGCATAAATTTTGCCAACTATAATCAAATCTGACTTTGGATATGCCAGGAGAGGCCGGGTAGGGATGTCTAGGGCAGGTTGGAATAGGCGAAAACTCAGCTAAAATAAACTTTGACCATGCTAGATACAAAAACATTTGGGTATATTCGGTGGAAATTGGCTTAAATTGGGTAAAATTTAGGTTGGAAAGGCATAAATTTTGCCAACTATAATCAAATCTGACTTTGGATATGCCAGGAGAGGATGGGTAGGGTTGTCTAGGGCAGGTTGGAATAGGTGAAAACTCAGCTAAAATGAGCTTTGGCCGTGCTATGTTCCAAAACATTTTTGGGTATATTTGGTGGAAATTGTCTTAAATTAGGTCAAATTTATATGGGATAACTTAAATTTCGCCGACTTTAACCAAATCTAGGTTTGGATATGCTAGGATAGGTTTAATTCAGCACGTATGATTGAGTCCACTATAGCTAGCAGGAAAAATATTGATATTTTACCTGTTAATTTAGGAATTAATAAATTTAAGGACTCGTATATTGAATTTAGAATCCCTGGCATTCCTGGTCATTTCCTAGATATGTCATCCCTAGCCCTAGAAGTGGGCATAGAATTAACAGAAGCTGACGCCGCAATAGATTCGGGCAAAAAAGTGACTGTCGCTAATGGTTTATCACAAACACTTTTTAAAACAGTGGTGGTGTATTTCAACGAACAAGTAGTTGAAAGTAATTCTTTATTTTCTTATTGGGCGTATATAAAGCTGCTAACGACTTTTTCCAGAAGTAAAATTGATGGTTTTAAGCATCTAGCGCATTTTTATAAAGAAGAGGCGCTAACGATACCCAATAAAATTGATACGCAGTATTTTGCTACGACCACGATAGATCAGGATGAGAAAATGGTTAATATGAAAGAACACGGCATTTATACGTGCTTTAAATTACTGCTGGATATTGCATCTATTAGCGAGTATTTACTGGATAACGTAGATGTAAGAATACGTTTGGAGTTAAATAGTGATAAATGGGTTATTGGCAGTGATACAGCAACTGCTAATTATAAATATAATATAAATATGGCCCGCTTATGGATAGATAGATTAACCCCATTCCCTTCTGGGCTACTAGCTATTAACAGAGCACTCGCCCAAAATAATGGAGCAGTAACATATATATTTGATAAAACCCTATTTAAAACCTATATTCTAGGGCAGGGCCAAAAATCATTAACTATGGACCAGCCCTGGGGTGGAGTGATTCCTGAGAAGTTATACATGGCCATTATTGATATGGAAGCCATTTCTGGAGATTATACCTTAAACCCATTATATTTCAACAATTCCGCCTTGAGCAACGTATATATCTCGGTGAACGGCACGAGTTTATTTAATATTGCGTGTGATTTCCCCCATAAATGTTCGAAATTATATTATACGGTCCTGAATGCTGTAGGATTTAATGTAGATAATATTTTGTCCTACGAATCG
The DNA here is from genome assembly GCF_040958095.1 of Procambarus clarkii. Classification (NCBI taxonomy): domain Eukaryota; kingdom Metazoa; phylum Arthropoda; class Malacostraca; order Decapoda; family Cambaridae; genus Procambarus; species Procambarus clarkii. Next base: position 38,535,048 of record NC_091179.1, read on the forward strand.
TTCGTTAAAGGACAAACTCTGCTGGTCTTTAATTTATTACCAGAAGAAATAAAGGATACAGTTTCCTTGGAAGCGACAGGGAATTTAAGAATTACATTGGAATTTAATACAGCCATAGTGGGAAATAAAGTCATACTGCTGTTTGGTCCTACTACTGGGGTTATGAAAATTAATGCTGACCGACGTATTATTTGTGAAACGAGAGCCTAAGAAACATGAATTGTTTAGAAATAAACAATGGGTTGAAAAATATATATTTAGGGGAAGAAGCCATATATATCGGATGTTATTTAGCGAACGATGTACGGAGAATCTTCAAGAAATTGAATAAAGAGCCAGTGGTATTTATTTTAAATACTTTAGATGAGAAATCCCCTGAAACGATGATGGGTCATTGGATGACTGTGTATGTACACAATAAACCTTCAGGAGCCATTATCGCCCTGTTGGATAGTTTTGGGCTGAAGATGGAATTCCATTCACGTTATTTACAAGAATTCCTCTCTTATTTTGAAGATTATAGAGTTTACATGTTCACACAACGCATACAGAGCATGGACTCCTATTATTGTGGAGCCTATGCCATGTTTTTCGTTTATCAATTATGCAACCTGAACTTGAGAGATGCACTACATAAATTTGAAATTTTATTTGAATATGGGGAATATGATATGAACGATTGGAAGATAATTAAATTTGCATATTCTAATTTTGCAATGCCTAACTGCAAAAATACATTTTGCATAGATGGACAGGATAAATGTCTATCGCTGTGTGATGACTCCTCATATTACTGAGCTGTAAGTATATTTCTAGATGTTTGCTATATATCGTCTTTCATATTATTGCTGATTTATTATTATTATTATTATTCTGTGTTGCTAATATGGTTTCTATTTATTCTTCCAGATTTGATGTGGCAGAGGAACTGGTCTTACAAAAAATCACCAGGATCTGGGATTGCTATGACCAACATCTGAAATATTATGCTTGTTCCCCATTACAATTTTACTGTTAAGACTAGAATGTAAACTTTTATTACCAATAAAATAATAGAAACCTATACAATGTATATTCTTTAACCTCTGATTAGGTTAGGTGGGGATGGTTAGTCTAGTCATTTTTGAATAATAACATAAAATACACATGCCAGTAGGACGCCAAAGGTCGCATTGGTTGTCTGGTGACGTCATACATAGTTGACCAGTAAGGTGCTGTAATACCTTCACACCTATATGCCGAAATTAAAAATAGACTAGGGATGATGGTATTTTACATTAGGTTTCAAGGTTACTGCTGTATCGCAAAACACACGACTCATAGACCGGCTTTTTAATCCCCTCGAACATGCCGGTGCAGGAACGCTGAGCGGCTAGCTGGTGACGTCATTGACCATTAGCAATGTCTGTGCAGGGTTACTGAGCCAACGAAATTTGGGGATGCCAGGGACCGGCTTTTTAATCCCTAGGCAAGTTGAATCGAGAAAACCCAGGGTGCGTAGACCGTGCCCGGAAAAAACAAAAACGCACGGTCTATGTCGTACTTCAAGTTCGTGAAACTAGGGGTGCGTAGACAGACCCCGGAAAAAAATTGCAGGTCTAAAGTTGAAAATACCCCTGTGCCGTAGAGCGGCAGTCGAAAAAAAACATAATTGCAGGTCTAAAAGTTGAAAATACCCCTGTGCCGTAGAGCGGCAGTCGAAAAAAAACATAATTGCAGGTCTAAAAGTTGAAAATACCCCTGTGCCGTAGAGCGGCAGTCGAAAAAAAACATAATTGCAGGTCTAAAAGTTGAAAATACCCCTGTGCCGTAGAGCGGCAGTCGAAAAAAAACATAATTTCAGGTCTAAAAGTTGAAAATACCCCTGTGCCGTAGAGCGGCAGTCGAAAAAAAAACATAATTGCAGGTCTAAAAGTTGAAAATACCCCTGTGCCGTAGAGCGGCAGTCGAAAAAAAACATAATTTCAGGTCTAAAAGTTGAAAATACCCCTGTGCCGTAGAGCGGCAGTCGAAAAAAAAACATAATTGCAGGTCTAAAAGTTGAAAATACCCCTGTGCCGTAGAGCGGCAGTCGAAAAAAAACATAATTGCCGCTCTATGGCATCATGCCGTAGAGCGGCAGTCGAAAAAAACAAAATTGCCGTTCTATGGCATCAATCCCACTACTACACATGAAAATGCACGTCGTAGTCACCAAAAACCCCTGATGACTACGACAGGCTTAGGAAAAAATGAAAATTGCACGTCGTAGCTATCAAAAACCCCTGATGACTACGACGTGCATAGGAAAAAATGAAAATTGCACGTCGTAGCTATCAAAAACCCCTGATGACTACGACAGGCTTAGGAAAAAATGAAAATTGCACGTCGTAGCTATCAAAAACCCCTGATGACTACGACGTGCATAGGAAAAAATGAAAATTGCACGTCGTAGTCATCAATCCTACTACTACCATTCTACTTGTAGTAGAATACTACATACTACTTGTAGGTGGAAGTGGACCCCATACCTATCTTGTGGGTGGTAGTGGACCCCAAACCCATCTTGTGGGTGGTAGTGGATCCCATGCCAATCTTGTGGATGGTAGTAGACCCTTACCCATCCTTTGGGTGTTAGTGGACCCAATACATATCAACTCGGTGGTAGTGAACCCAATACCCATCTTGTGGGTGGTAGTGAACCCCATACCCATCTTGTGGATGGTAGTGGACCCCATACCCATCTTGTCGGTGGTAGTGGACCCCATACTCATCCTGTGGTTGGTAGTGGACCCCTTACCCATCCTGGGGTTAGTAGTGGGCCCTATACCCATCCTGTGGGTGGTAGTGGACCCCATACCCATCTTGTGGGTGGTAGTGGACCTGATACTCATCCTGTGTGTGGTAGTGGACCCCATAACCATCTTGTGGGCGCTAGTGGACCCCACTCTCATCTTGTTGGTGGTAGTGGAGCCTATACTCATCCTGGTCTGTGGTAGTGGACTCCATACCAATCTTGTAGGTGGTAGTGGACCCCATACCTATCTTGTGGGTGGTAGTGGACCCCATACCTATCTTGTGGGTGGTAGTGGACCCCATAACTATCTTGTGGGTGGTAGTGGACCCCATACCTATCTTGTGGGTGGTAGTGGACCCCCCATACCTATCTTGTGGGTTGTAGTGGACCCCATACCCATCTTGTGTGTGCTAATGGACCCCATTCTCATCTTGTGGGTAGTAGTGGACCACATACCCATCTTGTGGGTGGTAGTGGACCCCATACCAATATTGTGGGAGGTAGTGGACCCCATTCTCATCTTGTGGTTGGTAGTGGACCCCATGCCGATCTTGTGGGTGGTAGTGGACCCCTTTACCCATCCTTTGGGTGTTAGTGGACCCCATACCCATCTTGTGAATGGTAGTGAACCCCATAAATATCATACCTATAGCTAGTGGACCCCATACCTAGTGGACCCCATACTTATCTTGTGGATAGTAGTGGACCCCATACAAATCTTGTAGGTGGTAGTGGACCCCATACCCATCTTGTGTGTGGTAGTGGACCCCATCCCAATCTTGTAGGTGGTAGTGGACCAAATACCTATGTTGTGGGTGGTAGTGGACCCCATAACTATCTTGTGGGTGGTAGTGGACCCCAAACCCATCTTGTGGGTGGTAGTGGATCCCATACCAATCTTGTGGGTGGTAGTGAACCCCATACCTATCTTGTGGGTGGTAGTGAACCCCATATCCATCTTGTGGGTGGTAGTGGACCCCATACCGATCTGGTGGGTGGTAGTGGACCCCAAACCCATCTTGTGGGTGGTAGTGGATCCCATGCCAATCTTGTGGGTGGTAGTGGACCCCATATCTATCTTGTGGGTGGTAGTAGACCCTTACCCATCCTTTGGGTGTTAGTGGACCCAATACCTATCAAGTCGGTGGTAGTGAACCCAATACCCATCTTGTGGGTGGTAGTGAACCCCCATACCTATCATACTAGTGGACCCAAGCTAGTGGATCCAATACCTAGTGGACTCCATACCTATATTGTGAATGGTAGTGGACCCCAAACCCATCTTGTGGGGTGGTAGTGGACCCCATACCCATCTTGTGGATGGTAGTGGACCCCATACCCATCTTGTCGGTGGTAGTGGACCCCATACTCATCCTGTGGTTGGTAGTGGACCCCTTACCCATCCTGGGGTTAGTAGTGGGCCCTATACCCATCCTGTGGTTGGTAGTGGACCCCTTACCCATCCTGGGGTTAGTAGTGGGCCCTATACCCATCCTGTGGGTGGTAGTGGACCTGATACTCATCCTGTGTGTGGTAGTGGACCCCATAACCATCTTGTGGGCGCTAGTGGACCCCACTCTCATCTTGTTGGTGGTAGTGGAGCCTATACTCATCCTGGTCTGTGGTAGTGGACTCCATACCAATCTTGTAGGTGGTAGTGGACCCCATACCTATCTTGTGGGTGGTAGTGGACCCCATACCTATCTTGTGGGTGGTAGTGGACCACATAACTATCTTGTGGGTGGTAGTGGACCCCATACCTATCTTGTGGGTGGTAGTGGACCCCCCATACCTATCTTGTGGGTTGTAGTGGACCCCATACCCATCTTGTGTGTGTTAGTGGACCCCATTCCCAACTTGTGGGTAGTAGTGGACCACATACCCATCTTGTGGGTGGTAGTGGACCCCATACCAATATTGTGGGAGGTAGTGGACCCCATTCTCATCTTGTGGTTGGTAGTGGACCCCATGCCGATCTTGTGGGTGGTAGTGGACCCCTTTACCCATCCTTTGGGTGTTAGTGGACCCCATACCCATCTTGTGAATGGCAGTGAACCCCATAAATATCATACCTATAGCTAGTGGACCCCATACCTAGTGGACCCCATACTTATCTTGTGGATAGTAGTGGACCCCATACAAATCTTGTAGGTGGTAGTGGACCCCATACCCATCTTGTGTGTGGTAGTGGACCCCATACCAATCTTGTAGGTGGTAGTGGACCAAATACCTATGTTGTGGGTGGTAGTGGACCCCATAACTATCTTGTGGGTGGTAGTGCACCCCAAACCCATCTTGTGGGTGGTAGTGGACCCCCATACCTATCTTGTGGGTGGTAGTGGACCCCATATCTATCTTGTGGGTGGTAGTGGACCCCAAACCCATCTTGTGGGTGGTAGTGGACCCCCATACCTATCTTGAGGATGGTAGTGGACCCCATATCTATCTTGTGGGTGGTAGTGGACCCCAAACCCATCTTGTGGGTGGTAGTGGATCCCCTACCAATCTTGTGGGTGGTAGTGAACCCCATATCTATCTTGTGGGTGGTAGTGAACCCCATATCCATCTTGTGGGTGGTAGTGGACCCCATACCGATCTGGTGGGTGGTAGTGGAACCTTACTCATCCTTTGGGTGTTAGTGGACCCCATACCTATCAAGTCGGTGGTAGTGGACCCCATACCCATCTTGTGGGTGGTAGTGAACCCCCATACCTATCATACTTATAGCTAGTGGACCCCATACCTAGTGGACTCCACACCTGTATTGTGGATGGTAGTGGACCCCATACCCATCTTGTGGGTGGTAGTGAGCCCCCATACCTGTCATATACCTATAGCTAGTGGACCCCATACCTAGTGGACTCCATACCTATATTGTGGATGGTAGTGGACCCCCCATACCTATCTTGTGGGTGGAAGTGGACCCCATACCCATCTTGTGTGTGTTAGTGGACTTCATTCCCATCTTGTGGGTAGTAGTGGACCACATACCCATCTTGTGGGTGGTAGTGGACCCCATACCAATCTTTTGGAAGGTAGTGGACCCCATTCCCATCTTGTGGTTGCTAGTGGACCCCATGCCGATCTTGTGGGTGGTAGTCGACCCCTTTACCCATCCTTTGGGTGTTAGTGGACCCCATACCCATCTTGAGTGGTAGCGGACCCATAAATATCATACCTATAGCTAGTGGACCCCATACCTAGTAGACCCCATACTTATCTTGTGGATGGTAGTGGACCCCATACCCATCTTGTGGGTGGTAGTGGACCCCATACCAATCTTGTAGGTGGTAGTGGACCAAATACCTATCTTGTGGGTGGTAGTAAACCCCATAACTATCTTGTGGGTGGTAGTGGACCCCAAACCCATCTTGTGGGTGGTGGTGGACCCGCATACCTATCTTGTGGGTGGTAGTGAACCCCATACCTATCCTGTGGGTGTTATTGGACCCCATACCCATCTTGTGGGTGGTAGTGGGTCCCATACCAATCTTGTGGGTGGTAGTGGACCCCATACCTATCTCGTGGGTGGTAGTGGACCCCATACCCATCTTGTGGGTGGTAGTGGACCCCATAACTATCTTGTGGGTGGTAGTGGACCCCAAACCCATCTTATGTGTGGTAGTGGACCCCCATACCTATCTTGTGGGTGGTAGTGGACCCCATACCTATCTTGTGGGTGGTAGTGGACCCCATATCCATCATGTGGGTAGTAGTGGATCCCATACCCATCTTGTGGGTGGTAGTGAACCCCATACCCACCTTGTCGGTGGTAAAGGACCCCATACTCATCCTTTGGTTGGCAGTGGATCCCTTACTTATCCTGGGGTTATTAGTGGACCCTATATCCATCCTGTGGGTGGTAGTGGACCTGATACCCATCCTGTGTGGGGTAGTGGACCCCATACCCATCTTGTGGGTGGTAGTGGACCCCATACCGATCTGGTGGGTGTTAGTGGACCCTAACCCGTCCTTTGGGTGTCAGTGGACCCCATACCTATCAAGTCGGTGGTAGTGGACCCCATACCCATCTTGTGGGTGGTAGTGAATCCCCATACCTATCATACCCATAGCTAGTGGACCCCATATCTAGTGGACTCCATACCTATATTGTGGATGGTAGTGGACCTCATACCCATCTTGTGGGTGGTAGTGAACCCCATACCCACCTTGTCGGTGGTAAAGGACCCCATACACATCCTGTGGTTGGCAGTGGATCCCTTACTTATCCTGGGGTTATTAGTGGACCCTATATCCATCCTGTGGGTGGTAGTGGACCCCATACCCATCTTGTGGGTGGTAGTGGACCTGATACCCATCCTGTGTGGGGTAGTGGACCCCATAACCATCTTTTGGGTGCTAGTGGACCCCACACCCATCTTGTTGCTGGTAGTGGACCCTATACTCATACTGGTCTGTGGTAGTGGACCCCATAACTATCTTGTGGGTGGTCATGGACCCCATACCCATCTTGTGGGTAGTAGTGGACCCCCCCATACCTATCTTGTGGGTGGTATTGGACCCCATACCCATCTTGTGTGTGGTAGTGGACCCCATACCCATCTTGTGTTTGGTAGTGGACTCCATTCCCATCTTGTGGGTAGTAGTGGACCACACACCCATCCTATGGGTGGAAGTGCACCCCATACCAATCTTGTGGGAGGTAGTGGACCCCATTCCCATCAAGTCGATGTCAGTGGACACCATACCCGTCTTGTGAGTGGTAGTGGACCCCATAAATATCATACCTATAGCTAGTGGACCCCATACCTAGTGGACCCCATACCAATCTTGTGGGTGGTAGTGGACCCCATACCTATCTTGTGGGTGGTACTGGACCCCATAACTATCTTGTGGGTGGTCATGGACCCCATACCCATCTTGTGGGTAGTAGTGGACCCCCCCATACCTATCTTGTGGGTGGTAGTGGACCCCATACCCATCTTGTGTGTGGTAGTGGACCCCATACCCATCTTGTGTTTGGTAGTGGACTCCATTCCCATCTTGTGGGTAGTAGTGGACCACACACCCATCCTATGGGTGGAAGTGCACCCCATACCAATCTTGTGGGAGGTAGTGGACCCCATTCCCATCAAGTCGATGTTAGTGGACACCATACCCGTCTTGTGAGTGGTAGTGGACCCCATAAATATCATACCTATAGCTAGTGGACCCCATACCTAGTGGACCCCATACCAATCTTGTGGATGGTAGTGGACCCCATACCCATCTTGTGGGTGGTAATGGACCCCATACCCATCTTGTGGGTGGTAGTGGACCCCTTACCCATCCTTTGGGTGTTAGTTGACCCCATATCCATCAAGTCGGTGGTAGTGGACCACATACCCATCTTGTGGGTGGTAGTGAGCCTCCATACCTATCATATACCTATAGCTAGTGGACTCCATACCTATATTGTGGATGGTAGTGGACCCCCATACCTATCTTGTGGGTGGTAGTGGACCCCATACCCATCTTGTGGGTAGTATTGGACCACATACCCATCTTGTGGGTGGTAGTGGACCCCATGCCAATCGTGTCGGAGGTAGTGGACCCCATTCCCATCTTGTGGTTGGTAGTGGACCCCCATGCCGATCGTGCGGATGGTAGTGGACCCCTTTACCCATCCTTTGGGTGTTAGTGGACCCCATACCCATCAAGTCGGTGTTAGTGGACCCCATACCCATCTTGTGAGTGGTAGTGGACCCCATAAATATCATACCTATAGCTAGTGGACCCCATACTTATCTTGTGGATGGTAGTGGACCCCATACCCATCTTGTGGGTGGTAGTGGACCCCATATCAATCTTGTAGGTGGTAGTGGACAAAATACCTATCTTGTGGGTGGTAGTGGGCCCCATAACTATCTTGTGGGTGGTAGTGGACCCCAAACCCATCTTGTGGGTGGTAGTGGACCCCTATACCTATCTTGTGGGTGGTAGTGGACCCCATACCTATCTTGTGGGTGGTAGTGGACCCCATACCCATCTTGTGGGTAGTAGTGGATCCCATACCAATCTTGTGGGTGGTAGTGGACCCAATACCTATCAGGTCGGTGGTAGTGGACCCAATACCCGTCTTGTGGGTGGTAGTGAACCCCCATACCTATCATACCTATAGCTAGTGGACCCCATACCTAGTGGACTCCATACCTATATTGTGAATGGTAGTGGACCCCATACCCATCTTGTGGGTGGTAGTGGACCCCATACCCATCTCGTGTATGGTAGTGGACCCCATACCCATCTTGTCGGTGGTAGTGGACCCCATACTCATCCTGTGGTTTGTAGTAGATCCCTTACCAATCCTGGGGTTAGTAGTGGACCCTATATAACCACCCTGTGGGTGGTAGTGGACCCCATACCCATCTTGTGGGTGGTAGTGGACCTGATACCCAACCTGTGTGTGGTAGTGGACCCCATAACCATCTTGTGGGTGCTATTGGACCCCACTCCCATCTTGTTGGTGGTAGTGGACCCCATACCCATCTTGTGGGTGGTAATGGACCCCATACCTATCTTGTGGGTGGCAGTGGACCCCATAACTATCTTGAGGGTGGTAGTGGACCCCATACCCATCTTGTGGGTGGTAGTGGACCCCCACACCTATCTTGTGGGTGGTAGTGGACCCCATTCCCTTCTTGTGGGTAGTAGTGGACCACATACCAATCTTGTAGGTGGTAGTGGACCAAATACCTATCTTGTGGGTGGTAGTGGACCCCATAACTATCTTGTGGGTGGTAGTGGACCCCAAACCCATCTTGTGGGTGGTAGTGGACCCGCATACCTATCTTTTGGTTGGTAGTGGATCCCATACCAATCTTGTGGGTGGTAGTTGACCCCATACCCATCTTGTGGGTGGTAGTGGATCCCATACCTATCTCGTGGGTGGTAGTTGACCCCATACCCATCTTGTGGGTGGTAGTGGACCCCATAAATATCTTGTGGGTGGAGGTGGACCCCAAACCCATCTTATGGGTGGTAGTGGACACCCATACCAATCTTGTGGGTGGTAGTGGACCCCATACCTATCTTGTGGGTGGTAGTTGACCCCATACCCATCTTGTGGGTGGTAGTGGATCCCAAACCAATCGTGTGGGTGGTAGTGAACCCCATACCTATCTTGTGGGTGGTAGTGGACCCCATACCCATCTTGTGGGTGGTAGTGGACCCCATACCGATCTGGTGGGTGTTAGTGGACCCTTATCCGTCCTTTGGGTGTTAGTGGAACCCATACCTATCAGGTTGGTGGTAGTGGACCCCATACCCATCTTGTGGGTGGTAGTGAAACCCCATACCTATCATACCCATAGCTAGTGGACCCCATACATAGTGGACTCCATACCTATATTGTGGATGGTAGTGGACCCCATACCCATCTTGTGGGTGGTAGTGGACCCCATACCCATCTTGTCGGTGGTAAAGGACCCCATACTCATCCTGTGGTTGGTAGTGGACCCCTTACTTATCCTGGGGTTAGTAGTGGACCCTATTTCCATCCTGTGGGTGGTAGTGGACCCCATACTTATCTTGTGGGTGGTAGTGGACCTGATACCCATCCTGTGTGGGGTAGTGGACTTCATAACCATCTTTTGGGTGATAGTGGACCCCACACCCATCTTGTTGCTGGTAGTGGAGCCTATACTCATCCTGGTCTGTGGTAGTGGACCCCATACCAATCTTGTGGGTGGTAGTGGACCCCATACCTATCTTGTGGGTGGTACTGGACCCCATAACTATCTTGTGGGTGGTAGTGGACCCCATACTTATCTTGTGGGTGGGAGTGAACCCCCCATACCTATCTTATGGGTGGTAGTGGACCCCATACCCATCTTGTGTGTGGTAGTGGTCCCTACCCATCTTGTGTGTGGTAGTGGACTCCATTCCCATCTTGTGGGTAGTAGTGGACCCCATACCCATCTTGTGGGTGGTAGTGGACCCCATTCCCATCTTGTGGTTGGTAGTGGACCCTATGCCGATCTTGTGGGTGGTAGTGGACCCCTTTACCCATCCTTTGGGAGTTAGTGGACCCCATACCCATCCAGTCGGTGTTAGTGGACCCCACACCCATCTTGAGAGTGGTAGTGGACCCCATAAATATCATACCTACAGGTAGTGGACCCCATACCTAGTGGACCCCATACCTATCTTGTGGATGGTAGTGGATCCCATACCCATCTTGTGGGTGGTAGTGGACCCCTTACCCATCCTTTGGGTGTTAGTTGACCCCATACCCATCAAGTCGGTGGTAGTGGACCACATACCCATCTTGTGGGTGGTAGTGAGCCTCCATACCTATCATATACCTATAGCTAGTGGACTCCATACCTATATTGTGGATGGTAGTGGACCCCATACCTATCTTGTGGGTGGTAGTGGACCCCATACCCATCTTAATTGTGTGTGGTAGTGAAACCCATTCCCATATTGTGGGTAGTAGTGGACCACATACCCATCTTGTGGGTGGTAGTGGACCCCATACCAATCTTGTCGGAGATAGTGGACCCCATTCCCATCTTGTGGTAGGTAGTGGACCCAATGCCGATCTTTTGGGTGGTAGTGGACCCCTTTACCCATCCTTTGGGTGTTAGTGGACCCCATACCCATCAAGTCGGTGTTAGTGGACCCCATACCCATCTTGTGAGTGGTAGTGGACCCCATAAATATCATACCTATAGCTAGTGGACCCCACACCTAGTGGACCCCATACTTATCTTATGGATGGTAGTGGACCCCATACCCTTCTTGTGGGTGGTAGTGGACCCCATACCCATCTTGAGGGTGGTAGTGGATCCCCCATACCTATCTTGTGGGTGGTAGTGGACCCCATACCTACCTTGTGGGTGGTAGTGGACCCCAAACCCATCTTGTGGGTGGTAGTGGACCCCCATACCTATCTTGTGGGTGGTAGTGGACCCACTACCCATCTTGTGGGTGGTAGTGAAGCCCCATACCTATCATACCTATAGCTAGTGGACCCCATACCTAGTGGACTCCATACCTATATTGTGAATGGTAGTGGACCCCTATACCTATCTTGTGGGTGGTAGTGGACCCCATACCCATCTTGTGTGTGGTAGTGAAACCCATTCCCATCTTGTGGGTAGTAGTGGACCACATACCCATCTTTTGGGTGGTAGTGGACCCCATACCAATCTTGTCGGAGGTAGTGGACCCCATTCCCATCTTGTGGTAGGTAGTGGACCCCATGCCGGTCTTGTTGGTGGTAGTGGACCCCTTTACCCATCCTTTGGGTGTTAGTGGATCCCATACCCATCACGTCGGTGTTAGTGGATCCCATACCAATCTTGTGGGTGGTAGTGGACCCCATACCTATCTCGTGGGTGGTAGTGGACCCCATACCCATCTTGTGGGTGGTAGTGGACCCCATAACTATCTTGTGGGTGGTAGTGGACCCAAACCCATCTTATGGGTAGTAGTGGACCCCCATACCTATCTTGTGGGTGGTAGTGGACCCCATACCTATCTTGTGGGTGGTAGTGGACCCCATACCCATCATGTGGGTGGTAGTGGATCCCATACCCATCTTGTGGGTGGTAGTGAACCCCATACCCACCTTGTCGGTGGTAAAGGACCCCATACTCATCCTGTGGTTGGCAGTGGATCCCTTACTTCTCCTGGGGTTATTAGTGGACCCTATATCCATCCTGTGGGTGGTAGTGGACCTGATACCCATCCTGTGTGGGGTAGTGGACCCCATACCCATCTTCTGGGTGGTAGTGGACCCCATACCGATCTGGTGGGTGTTAGTGGACCCTAACCCGTCCTTTGGGTGTTAGTGGACCCCATACCTATCAAGTCGGAGGTAGTGGACCCCATACCCATCTTGTGGGTGGTAGTGAATCCCCATACCCATCATACCTATAGCTAGTGGACCCCATACCTAGTGGGCTCCATACCTATATTGTGAATGGTAGTGGACCCCATACCCATCTTGTGGGTGGTAGTGGATCCCATACCCATCTTGTGGGTGGTAGTGAACCCCCATACCTATCATACTTATAGCTAGTGGACCCCATACCTAGTGGACTCCACACCTATATTGTGCATGGTAGTGGACCCCCCATACCTATCTTGTGGGTGGAAGTGGACCCCATACCCATCTTGTGTGTGTTAGTGGACCCCATACCCATCTTGTCGGTAATAGTGGACCACATACCCATCTTGTGGGTGGTAGTGGACCCCATACCAATCTTGTGGGAGGTAGTGGACCCCATTCCCATCTTGTGGTTGCTAGTGGACCCCGTGCCGATCTTGTGGGTGGTAGTGGACCCCTTTACCCATCCTTTGGGTGTTAGTGGACCCCATACCCATCTTGTGAGTGGTAGTGGACCCCATAAATATCATACCTATAGCTGTATGGGGCTAGTGGACCCCACACCCATCTTGTTGCTGGTAGTGGAGCCTATACTCATACTGGTCTGTGGTAGTGGACCCCATACCAATCTTGTGGGTGGTTGTGGACCCCATACCTATCTTGTGGGTGTTTGGTAGTGGACCCCATACCCATCTTGTGGGTGGTAGTGGACCCCATTCTCATCTTGTGGTTGGTAGTGGACCCCATGCCGATCTTGTGGGTGGTAGTGGACCCCTTTACCCATCTTTTGGGAGTTAGTGGACCCCATACCCATCAAGTCGGTGTTAGTGGACCCCAAACCCATCTTGTGAGTGGTATAGGGTCCACTACTAACCCCAGGATTGGTAAGGGATCTACTACAAACCACAGGATGAGTATGTGGTCCACTACCATACACGAGATAAGTATGGGGTCCACTACCACCCACAAGATGGGTATGGGGTCCACTACCATTCACAATATAGGTATGGAGTCCACTAGGTATGGGGTCCACTAGCTATAGGTATGATAGGTATGGGGGTTCACTACCACCCACAAGATGGGTATTGGGTCCACTACCACCGACTTGATAGGTATTGGGTCCACTAACACCCAAAGGATATGTAAGGGTCCACGACCACCCACAAGATAGGTATGGGGTCCACTACCACCCACAAGATTGGTATGGGATCCACTACTACCCACAAGAAGGGTATGGGGTCCACTACCACATACAAGATAGGTATGGGGTCCACTACCACCCACAAGATAGCTATGGGGGTCCACTACCACCCACAAGATAGGTTTGGGGTCCACTACCACCCACAAGATAGTTATGGGGCCCACTACCACCCACAAGATAGGTATTTGGTCCACTACCACCTACAAGATTGGTATGGGGTCCACTACCACCCACAAGATGGGTATGGGGTCCACTACCACCCACAAGATGGGTATGGGATCCACTACCATCCACAAGATAAGTATGGGGTCCACTAGGTATGGGGTCCACTAGCTATAGGTATGATATTTATGGGGTCCACTACCACTCACAAGATGGGTATGGGGTCCACTAACACCGACTTGATTGGAATGGGGTCCACTACCTCCAACAAGATTGGTATGGGGTCCACTACCACCCACAAGATGGGTATGTGGTCCAATACTACCCACAAGATGGGAATGGGGTCCACTACCACCCACAAGATAGGTATGGGGGTCCACTACCATCCACAATATAGGTATGGAGTCCACTACTAGCTATAGGTATATGATAGGTATGGAGATTCACTTCCACCCAAAGGATGGGTAAGGGGTCCACTACCACCAACAAGATGGGTATGGGGTCCATTACCACCCACAAGATGGGTATGGGGTCCACTACCATCCACAAGATAGGTATGGGGTCCACTAGGTATGGGGTCCACTAGCTATAGGTATGATATTTATGGAGTCCACTACCACTCACAAGATGGGTATGGTGTCCACTAACATCGACTTGATGGGAATGGGGTCCACTACCTCCCACAAGATTGTTATGGGGTCCAATACCACCCACGAGATAGGTATGGGGTCCACTACCACCCACAAGATTGGTATGGGATCCACTACCACCCACAAGATGGGTATGGGGTCCAATACCACCCACAAGATAGGTATGTGGTCCACTACCACCCACAAGATAGGTATGCGGGTCCACTACCACCCACAAGATGGGTTTGCGGTCCACTACCACCCACAAGATAGTTATGGGGTTCACTACCACCCACAAGATAGGTATTTTGTCCACTACCACCTACAAGATTGGTATGGGGTCCACTACCACCCACATGATGGGAATGGGATCCACTACCACTCACAAGATGGGTATGGGGTCCACTACCACCCACAAGATAGGTGTGGGGGGTCCACTACCACCCAAAAGATGGGTATGGGGTCCACTACCACCCTCAAGATGGGAGTTGGGTCCAATAGCACCCACAAGATGGTTATGGGGTCCACTACCACACACAGGTTGAGTATCAGGTCCACTACCACCCACAAGATGGGTATGGGGTCCACTACCACCCACAGGGTGGTTATACTGTCCACTACTAACCCCAGGATTGGTAAGGGATCTACTACAAACCACAGGATGAGTATGGGGTCCACTACCACCGACAAGATGGGTATGGGGTCCACTACCATACACGAGATGGGTATGGGGTCCACTACCACCCACAAGATGGGTATGGGGTCCACTACCATTCACAATATAGGTATGGAGTCCACTAGGTATGGGGTCCACTAGCTATAGGTATGATAGGTATGGGGGTTCACTACCACCCACAAGATGGGTATTGGGTCCACTACCACCGACCTGATAGGTATTGGGTCAACTACCACCCACAAGATTGGTATGGGATCCACTACTACCCACAAGATGGGTATGGGGTCCACTACCACCTACAAGATAGGTATGGGGTCCACTACCACCCACAAGATAGGTATAGGGATTCACTACCACCCACAAGATGGGTTTGGGGTCCACTACCACCCACAAGATAGTTATGGGGCCCACTACCACCCACAAGATAGGTATTTGGTCCACTACCACCTACAAGATTGATATGGGGTCCACTACCACCCACAAGATGGGTATGGGGTCCACTATCACCCACAAGATGGGTATGGGATCCACTACCATCCAGAAGATAAGTATGGGGTCCACTAGCTATAGGTATCATATTTATGGGGTCCACTACCACTCACAAGATGGGTATGGGGTCCACTAACACCGACTTGATGGGTATGGGGTCCACTAACACCCAATGGATGGGTAAAGGGGTCCACTACCATCCGCAAGATCGGCATGGGGGTCCACTACCAACCACAAGATGGGAATGGGGTCCACTACCACCGACAAGATTGGCATGGGGTCCACTACTACCCACAAGATGGGTATGTGGTCCAATACTACCCACAAGATGGGTATGGGGTCCACTACCACCCACAAGATAGGTATGGGGGTCCACTACCATCCACAATATAGGTATGGAGTTCACTAGCTATAGGTATATGATAGGTATGGAGGCTCACTACCACCCACAAGATGGGTATGTGGTCCACTACCACCGACTTGATGGATATGGGGTCAACTAACACCCAAAGGATGGGTAAGGGGTCCACTACCACCAACAAGATGGGTATGGGGTCCATTACCACCCACAAGATGGGTATGGGGTCCACTACCATCCACAAGATAGGTATGGGGTCCACTAGGTATGGGGTCCACTAGCTATAGGTATGATATTTATGGGGTCCACTACCACTCACAATACGGGTATGGTGTCCACTAACATCGACTTGATGGGAATGGGGTCCACTACCTCCCACAAGATTGGTATGGGGTGCACTTCCACCCATAGGATGGGTGTGTGGTCCACTACTACCCACAAGATGGGAATGGAGTCCACTACCAAACACAAGATGGGTATGGGGTCCACTACCACACACAAGATGGGTATGGGGTCCACTACCACCCACAAGATAGGTATGGGGGGTCCACTACTACCCACAAGATGGGTATGGGGTCCATGACCACCCACAAGATAGTTATGGGGTCCAGTACCACCCACAAGATAGGTATGGGGTCCACTACCACCCACAAGATTGGTATGGGGTCCACTACCACAGACCAGTATGAGTATAGGCTCCACTACCAGCAACAAGATGGGTGTGGGGTCCACTAGCACCCAAAAGATGGTTATGGGGTCCACTACCCCACACAGGATGGGTATCAGGCCCACTACCACCCACAAGATGGGTATGGGGTCCACTACCACCCACAGGATGGATATAGGGTCCACTAATAACCCCAGCATAAGTAAGGGATCCACTGCCTTATACCCATCCTGTGTGGGGTAGTGGACCCCATAACCATCTTTTGGGTGCTAGTGGACCCCACACCCATCTTGTTGATGGTAGTGGAGCCTATACTCATCCTGGTCTGTGGTAGTGGAACCCATACCAATCTTGTGGGTGGTACTGGACCCCATAACTATCTTGTGGGTGGTAGTGGACCCCATACCCATCTTGTGGGTGGGAGTGAACCCCCCCATACCTATCTTATGGGTGGTAGTGGACGTTATACCCATCTTGTGTGTGGTAGTGGTCCCTACCCATCTTGTGTGTGGTAGTGGACTCCATTCCCCTCTTGTGGGTAGTAGTGGACCCCATACCCATCTTGTGGGTGGTAGTGGACCCCATTCCCATCTTGTGGTTGGTAGTGGACCCCATGCCGATCTTGTGGGTGGTAGTGGACCCCTTTACCCATCCTTTGGGAGTTAGTGGACCCCATACCCATCAAGTCGGTGTTAGTGGACCCCAAACCCATCTTGTGAGTGGTATAGGGTCCACTACTAACCCCAGGATTGGTAAGGGATCTACTACAAACCACAGGATGAGTATGGGGTCCACTAACACCGACAAGATGGGTATGGGGTCCACTACCATACACGAGATGGGTATGGGGTCCACTACCACCCACAAGATGGGTATGGGGTCCACTACCATTCACAATATAGGTATGGAGTCCACTAGGTTTGGGGTCCACTAGCTATAGGTGTGATAGGTATGGGGGTTCACTACCACCCACAAGATGGGTTTTGGGTCCACTACCACCGACTTGATAGATATTGGGTCCACTAACACCCAAAGGAAGGGTAAGGGTCCACTACCACCCACATGATAGGTATGGGGTCCACTACCACCCACAAGATTGGTATGGGATCCACTACTACCCACAAGATGGGTATGGGGTCCACTATCACCCACAAGATAGGTATGGGGGTCCACTACCACCCACAAGATGGGTTTGGGGTCCACTACCACCCACAAGATAGTTATGGGGCCCACTACCACCCACACGATACGTATTTGGTCCACTACCACCTACAAGATTGGTATGGGGTCCACTACCACCCACAAGATGGGTATGGGGTCCACTACCACCCACAAGATGGGTATGGGATCCACTACCATCCACAAGATAAGTATGGGGTCCACTAGGTATGGGGTCCACTAGCTATAGGTATGATATTTATGGGGTCCACTACCACTCACAAGATGGATATGGGGTCCACTAACACCGACTTGATGGGTATGGGGTCCACTAACACCCAAAGGATGGGTAAAGGGGTCCACTACCACCCACAAGATCGGCATGGAGGTCCACTACCAACCACAAGATGGGAATGGGGTCCACTACCTCCGACAAGATTGGTATGGGGTCCACTACCACCCACAAGATGGGTATGTGTTCCAATACTACCCACATGATGGGTATGGGGTCCACTACCACCCACAAGATAGGTATGGGGGTCCACTACCATCCACAATATAGGTATGGAGTCCACTAGCTATAGGTATATGATAGGTATGGAGGCTCACTACCACCCACAAGATGGGTATGTGGTCCACTACCACCGACTTGATGGATATGGGGTCAACTAACACCCAAAGGATGGGTAAGGGGTCCACTACCACCCACAAGATGGGTATGGGGTCCATTACCACCCACAAGATGGGTATGGGGTCCACTACCATCCACAAGATAGGTATGGGGTCCACTAGGTATGGGGTCCACTAGCTATAGGTTTGATATTTATGGAGTCCACTACCACTCACAAGATGGGTATGGTGTCCAATAACATCGACTTGATGGGAATGGGGTCCACTACTTCCCACAAGATTGGCATGGGGTCCACTACTTCCCACAAGATTGGCATGGGGTCTACTTCCACCCATAGGATGGGTGTGTGGTCCACTACTACCCACAACATGGGAATGGAGTCCACTACCAAACATAAGATGGGTATGGGGTCCACTACACACACACAAGATGGGTATGAGGTCCACTACCACCCACAAGATAGGTATGGGGGGTCCACTACTACCCTCAAGATGGGTATGGGGTCCATGACCACCCACAAGATAGTTATGGGGTCCAGTACCACCCACAAGATAGGTATGGGGTCCATTACCACCCACAAGATTGGTATGGGGTCCACTACCACAGACCAGTATGAGTATAGGCTCCACTACCAGCAACAAGATGGGTGTGGGGTCCACTAGCACCCAAAAGATGGTTATGGGGTCCACTACCCCACACAGGATGGGTATCAGATCCACTACCACCCACCAGATGGGTATGGGGTCCACTACCACCCACAGGATAGATATAACGTCCACTACTAACCCCAGGATAAGTAAGGGGTCCACTTCCAACCACAGGATGAGTATGGAGTCCTTTACCACCGACAAGATGGGTATGGGGTCCACTACCACCCACAAGATGGGTATAGGGTCCACTACCAACCACAATATATGTATGGAGTCCACTAGATATGGGGTCCACTAGCTATGGGTATGATAGGTATGGGGATTCACTACCACCTACAAGATGGGTATGGGGTCCACTACCACCGACTTGATAGGTATGGGGCCCACTAACACCCAAAGGACGGGTTAGGGTCCACTAACACCCACAAGATAGGTATGGGGTTCACTACCACCCACAAGATTGGTATGGGATCCACTACCACCCACAAGATGGGTATGGGGTTCACTACCACCCACAAGATAGGTATGGGGTTCACTACCACCCACAAGATTGGTATGGGATCCACTACCACCCACAAGATGGGTATGGGGTCCACTACCACCCACAAGATAGGTATGGGGTCCACTACCACCCTCAAGATAGGTATGGGGTCCACTACCACACACAAGATAGGTTTGGGGTCCACTACCAACTACAAGATAGTTATGGGGTCCACTACCACCCACATGATAGGTATTTAGTCCACTACCACCTACAAGATTGGTATGGGGTCCACTACCACCCACAAGATGGATATGGGGTTCACTACCACCCACAAGATAGGTATGGGGTTCACTACCACCTACAAGATTGGTATGGGATCCACTACCACTCACAAGATGGGTTTGGGGTCCACTACCATCCACAAGATAGATATATGGGATCCACTACCACCCACAAGATAGGTATGGGGGTCCTCTACCACCCAGAAGATGGGTTTTGGGTCCACTTCCACCCACAAGATAGTTATGGGGTCCACTACCACCCACAACATAGGTATTTGGTCCACTGCCATCTACAAGATTGGTATGGGGTCCACTACCACACACAAGATGGGTATGGGGTCCACTACCACCTACAAGATTTGTTTGGGGTCCACAACTATCCACAAGATAAGTATGGGGTCCACTAGGTATGGGGTCCACTAGCTATAGGTATGATATTTATGGGGTCCATTACCAACCACAAGATGAGAATGGGGTCCACTACCTCCCACAAGATTGGTATGGGGTCCACTACCATCCACAAGATGGGTATGTGGTCCACTACCACCCACAAGATGGGAATGGGGTCCACTAACACACACAAGATGGGTATGGGGTCCACTGCAACCCACAAGATAGGTATGGGGGTCCACTACCACCCACAAGATGGGTATGGGGTCCACTACCACCCACACGATAGTTATGGGGGTCCACTACCACTCACAAGATAGGTATGGGGTCCACTACCACCCACAAGATTGGTATGGGGTCCACTACCACAGACCAGGATGAGTATAGGCTCCACTACCACCAACAAGATGGGAGTGGGGTCCACTAGCGCCCACAAGATGGTTATGGGATCCACTACCACACACAGGATGAGTATCAGGTCCACTACCACTCACAAGATGGGTATGGGGTCCACTACCACCCACAGGATGGGTATAGGGCCCACTACTAACACCAGGATGAGTAAGGGGTCCACTACCAACCACAGGATGAGTATAGGGTCCACTACCACCGACAAGATGGGAATTGGGTCCACTACCATCCACAAGATGGGTATGGGGTCCACTACCAT
The DNA here is from genome assembly GCF_040958095.1 of Procambarus clarkii. Lineage (NCBI taxonomy): Eukaryota > Metazoa > Arthropoda > Malacostraca > Decapoda > Cambaridae > Procambarus > Procambarus clarkii. The sequence goes on from NC_091179.1 coordinate 38,556,108, forward strand.
TCACAATATAGGTATGGAGTCCACAAGGTATTGGATCCACTAGCTTGGGTCCACTAGTATGATAGGTATGGGGGTTCACTACTACCCACAAGATGGGTATTGGGTTCACTACCTCCGACTTGATAGGTATTGGGTCCACTAACACCCAAAGGATGGGTAAGGGTCTATTACCACCCACAAGATAGGTATGGGGTCCACTACCACCCACAAGATTGATATGGGATCCACTACCACCCACAAGATGGGTTTGGGGTCCACTACCACTAATAAGATAGTTATGGGGTCCACTACCACCTACAAGATAGGTATGGGGTCCACTTCCACCTACAAGATTGGTATGGGGTCTATTACCACTAAAAAGATGGGTATGGGGTCCATTACCACCCACAAGATAGGTGTGGGGTCCACTATCACCCACAAGATAGGTATGGGGTCCACTACCACCAACAAGATAGTTATGGGGTCCACTAGCACCCACAAGATCGATATGGGGTCTATTACCACTAAAAAGATGGGTATGGGGTCCACTACCAACCACAATATGAGTATGGTGTCCACTACCACCCACAAGATAGGTATGGGGTCCACTTCCACCTACAAGATTGGTATGGGGTCTATTACCACTAAAAAGATGGGTATGGGGTCCACTACCAACCACAAGATGAGTATGGTGTCCACTACCACCCACAGGATGGGTATGGGGTCCACTATAGCCCAGAAGATGGGCATGGGGTCCACTACCGCCCACAAGATGGGTATGGGGTCCATTACCTCCCACAAGATGGGTTATGGGGTCCAATAACGCCCACAAGATGGGTATGGGGTACACTAATGCCCATAAGATGGGTATGGGGTCCGCTACCACCCACAAGATGGGTATGGGGTCCACTGACGCCCACAAGATGGGTATGGGGTCCACTAACGCCCACAAGATAGGTATGGGGTCCACTATCGCCCACAAGATGGGTATGGGGTCCACTACCACACACAGGATGGGTATCAGGTCCACTACCACCCAAAAGATGGGTATGGGGTCCACTATAGCCCAGAAGATGGGCATGGGGTCCACTACCGCCCACAAGATGGGTATGGGGTCCATTACCTCCCACAAGATGGGTTATGGGGTCCAATAACGCCCACAAGATGGGTATGGGGTACACTAATGCCCATAAGATGGGTATGGGGTCCTCTACCACCCACAAGATGGGTATGGGGTCCACTGACGCCCACAAGATGGGTATGGGGTCCACTAACGCCCACAAGATAGGTATGGGGTCCACTATCGCCCACAAGATGGGTATGGGGTCCACTACCACACACAGGATGGGTATCAGGTCCACTACCACCCAAAAGATGGGTATGGGGTCCACTACCACCCACAGGGTGGGTATAGGGTCCACTACTAACCCCAGGATTGGTAAGGGATCCACTACAAACCACAGGATGAGTATGGGGTCCACTACCACCGACAAGATGGGTATGGGGTCCACTACCATACACGAGATTGGTATAGGGTCCACTACCACCCACAAGATGGGTATGGGGTTCACTACCATTCACAAGATAGGAATGGGGTTCACTACCACCCACAAGATTGGTTTGGGATCCACTACCACCCACAAGATGGGTATGGGGTCCACTACCACCCACAAGATAGTTATGGGGTCCACTACCACCCACAAGATAGGTATTTGGTCCACTACCACCTACAAGATGGGTATGTGGTCCACTACTACCCACAAGATGGGAATGGGGTCCACTACCACACACAAGATGGGTATGGGGTCCACTACCACCCACAAGATAGGTATGGGGGGTCCACTACCACCCACAAGATGGGTATGGGGTCCACTACCACCCTCAAGATAGTTATGGGGTCCACTGCCACCCACAAGATAGGTATGGGGTCCATTACCACCCACAAGATGGGTATGGGGTCCACTACCACCAACAAGATGCGAGTGCGGTCCACTAGCACCCACAAGATGGTTATGGGGTCCACTACCACACACAGGATGGGTATCAGGTCCACTACCACCCACAAGATGGGTATGGGGTCCACTACCACCCACAGGGTGGTTATAGTGGACCCCATAAATATCATACCTATAGGTAGTGGACCCCATACCTATCTTGTGGATGGTAGTGGATCCCATTTCCATCATGTGGGTGGTAGTGGACCCCTTACCCGTCGTTTGGGTGTTAGTTGACCCCATACCCATCAAGTCGGTGGTTGTGGACCCCATTCCCATCAAGTCGATGTTAGTGGACACCATACCCATCTTGTGAGTGGTAGTGGACCCCATAAATATCATACCAATAGCTAGTGGACCCCATACCTAGTGGACCCCATATCTATCTTGTAGATGGTTGTGGAACCCATACCCATCTTGTGGGTGGTAATGAACTCCATACCCATCTTGTGGGTGGTAGTGGACCCCTTACCCATCCTTTGGGTGTTAGTTGACCCCATACCCATCAAGTCGGTGGTAGTGGACCACATACCCATCTTGTGGGTGGTAGTGAGCCTCCATACCTATCATATACCTATAGCTAGTGGACTCCATACCTATATTGTGGATGGTAGTGGGCCCCCATACCTATCTTGTGGGTGGTAGTGGACCCCATACCCAACTTGTGTGTGGTAGTGAAACCCATTCCCATCTTGAGGGTAGTAGTGGACCACATACCCATCTTGTGGGTGGTAGTGGACCCCATACCAATCTTGTCGGAGATAGTGGACCCCATTCCCATTTTGTGGTAGGTAGTGGACCCCATGCCGATCTTGTGGGTGGTAGTGGACCCCTTTACCCATCCTTTGGGTGTTAGTGGACCCCATACCCATCAAGTCGGTGTTAGTGGACCCCATACCCATCTTGTGAGTGGTTGTGGACCCCATAAACATCATACATATAGCTAGTGGACCCCACACCTAGTGGACCCCATACTTATCTTGTGGATGGTAGTGGACCCCATACCCTTCTTGTGGGTGGTAGTGGACCCCATACCCATCTTGTGGGTGGTAGTGGACCCCATACCAATCTTGTAGGTGGTAGTGGACCAAATACCTATCTTGTGGGTGGCAGTGGACCCCATAACTATCTTGTGGGTGGTAATGGATCCCAAACCCATCTTGTGGGTGGTAGTGGACCCCCATACCTATCTTGTGGGTGGTTGTTGTGGATCCCATACCTACCTTGTGGGTGGTAGTGGACCCCAAACCCATCTTGTGGGTGGTAGTGGACCCCCATACCTATCTTGTGGGTAGTTGTTGTGGACCCCATGCCTACCTTGTGGGTGGTAGTGGACCCCAAACCCATCTTGTGGGTGGTAGTGGACCCCCATACCTATCTTGTGGGTGGTAGTGGACCCACTACCCATCTTGTGGGTGGTAGTGAAGCCCCATACCTATCATACCTATAGCTAGTGGACCCCATACCTAGTGGACTCCATACCTATATTGTGAATGGTAGTGGACCCCTATACCTATCTTGTGGGTGGTAGTGGACCCCATACCCATCTTGTGTATGGTAGTGAAACCCATTCCCATCTTGTGGGTAGTAGTGGACCACATACCCATCTTTTGGGTGGTAGTGGACCCCATACCAATCTTGTCGGAGGTAGTGGACCCCATTCCTATCTTGTGGTAGGTAGTGGACCCTATGCCGATCTTGTGGGTGGTAGTGGACCCCTTTACCCATCCTTTGGGTGTTAGTGGACCCCATAACCATCAAGTCGGTGTTAGTGGACCCCATACCCATCTTGTGAGTGGTAGTGGACTCCATAAATATCATACCTATAGCTAGTGGACCCCATACCTAGTGGACCTCATACCTATCTTGTAGATGGTCGTGGACCCCATACCCATCTTGTGGGTGGTAATGGACCCCATACCCATCTTGTGGGTGGTAGTGGACCCCCCATACCTATCTTGTGGGTGGTAGTGGACCCCATACCCATCTTGTGTGTGGTAGTGGACCCCATTCCCATCTTGTGGGTAGTAGTGGACCACATACCCATCTTGTAGGTGGTAGTGGACCAAATACCTATCTTGTGGGTTGTAGTGGACCCCATAACTATCTTGTGGATGGTAGTGGACCCCATACCCTTCTTGTGGGTGGTAGTGGACCCCATACCCATCTTGTGGGTGGTAGTGGACCCCATACCAATCTTGTAGGTGGTAGTGGACCAAATACCTATCTTGTGGGTGGCAGTGGACCCCATAACTATCTTGTGGGTGGTAGTGGACCCCAAACCCATTTTGTGGGTGGTAGTGGACCCCCATACCTATCTTGTGGGTGGTACCCTGGAAACACAAACCGAAACTGTCTCCATTTTCCGCTTATTACAACTTGTAATAGAGTTGTTATATCTTGGTTTTACGTGTTTATGACGTATTAGAATGTTGCTACAACTTGCTATATTGGTTGTTATAACTGGTTAGGAGGTGTAAAAACTAGTTCGAACGTTGTACCAACGTCGTCGTTTCGGTGTGTGTTTGGCGGGTAGTGGACCCCATACCTATCTTGTGGGTGGCAGTGGACCCCATACCCATCTTGTGGGTAGTAGTGGATCCCATACCAATCTTGTGGGTGGTAGTGGACCCCATACCAATCTTGTGGGTGGTAGTGGATCCCATACCAATCTTGTGGGTGTTAGTGGACCCAATACCTATCAAGTCGGTGGTAGTGGACCCACTACCCATCTTGTGGGTGGTAGTGAACCCCCATACCTATCATACCTATAGCTAGTGGACCCCATGCCTAGTGGTCTCCATACCTATATTGTGAATGGTAGTGGACCCCATACCCATCTTGTGGGTGGTAGTGGACCCCATACCAATCTCGTGTATGGTAGTGGACCCCATACCCGTCTTGTCGGTGGTAGTGGACCCCATACTCTTCCTGTGGTTTGTAGTGGATCCCTTACCAATCCTGGGGTTAGTAGTGGACCCTATACCCACCCTGTGGGTGGTAGTGGACCCCATACCCATCTTGTGGGTGGTAGTGGACCTGATACCCATCCTGTGTGTGGTAGTGGACCCCATAACCATCTTGTGGGTGCTAGTGGACCCCACTCCCATCTTGTTGGTGGTAGTGGACCCCATACCCATCTTGTGGGTGGTAGTGGACCCCATTCCCATCTTGTGGTTGGTAGTGGACCCCAGTCCGATCTTGTGGGTGGTAGTGGACCTCTTTACCCATCCTTTGGGAGTTAGTGGACCCCATACCCATCAAGTCGGTGTTAGTGGACCAGAAACCCATCTTGTGAGTGGTAGTGGACCCCATAAATATCATACCTATAGGTAGTGGACCCCATACCTAGTGGACCCCATACCCATCTTGTGGATGGTAGTGGATCCCATTTCCATCTTGTGGGTGGTAGTGGACCCCTTACCCGTCCTTTGGGTGTTAGTTGACCCCATACCCATCAAGTCGGTGGTTGTGGACCCCATACCCATCAAGTCGATGTTAGTGGACACCATACCCATCTTGTGAGTGGTAGTGGACCCCATAAATATCATACCTATAGCTAGTGGACCCCATACCTATTGGACCCCATACCTATCTTGTAGATAGTTGTGGACCCCATACCCATCTTGTGGCTGGTAATGGACCCCATACCCATCTTGTGGGTGGTAGTGGACCCCTTACCCATCCTTTGGGTGTTAGTTGACCCCATACCCATCAAGTCGGTGGTAGTGGACCACATACCCATCTTGTGGGTGGTAGTGAGCCTCCATACCTATCATATACCTATAGCTAGTGGACTCCATACCTATATTGTGGATGGTAGTGGACCCCCATACCTATCTTGTGGGTGGTAGTGGACCCCATACCCAACTTGTGTGTGGTAGTGAAACCCATTCCCATCTTGTGGGTAGTAGTGGACCACATACCCATCTTGTGGGTGGTAGTGGACCCCATACCAATCTTGTCGGAGATAGTGGACCCCATTCCCATTTTGTGGTAGGTAGTGGACCCCATGCCGATCTTGTGGGTGGTAGTGGACCCCTTTACACATCCTTTGGGTGTTAGTGGACCCCATACCCATCAAGTCGGTGTTAGTGGACCCCATACCCATCTTGTGAGTGGTAGTGGACCCCATAAATATCGTACCTATAGCTAGTGGACCCCACACCTAGTGGACCCCATACTTATCTTGTGGATGGTAGTGGACCCCATACCCTTCTTGTGGGTGGTAGTGGACCCCATACCCATCTTGTGGGTGGTAGTGGACCCCATACCAATCTTGTAGGTGGTAGTGGACCCCCATACCTATCTTTTGGGTGGTTGTTGTGGACCCCATACCTACCTTGTGGGTGGTAGTGAACCCCAAACCCATCTTGTGGGTGGTAGTGGACCCCCATACCTATCTTGTGGGTAGTTGTTGTGGACCCCAAACCTACCTTGTGGGTGGTAGTGGACCCCCATACCTATCTTGTGGGTGGTAGTAGACCCACTACCCATCTTGTGGGTGGTAGTGAAGCCCCATACCTATCATACCTATAGCTAGTGGACCCCATACCTAGTGGACTCCATACCTATATTGTGAATGGTAGTGGACCCCTATACCTATCTTGTGGGTGGTAGTGGACCCCATACCCATCTTGTGTGTGGTCGTGAAACCCATTCCCATCTTGTGAGTAGTAGTGAGTAGTGGGATTGATGCCATAGAGCGGCAATTTTGTTTTTTTCGACTGCCGTTCTACGGCATGATGCCATTGAGCGGCAATTATGTTTTTTTTCGACTGCCGCTCTACTGCACAGGGGTATTTTCAACTTTTAGACCTGCAATTATGTTTTTTTTCGACTGCCGCTCTACGGCACAGGGGTATTTTCAACTTTTAGACCTGCAATTATGTTTTTTTTCGACTGCCGCTCTACGGCACAGGGGTATTTTCAACTTTAGACCTGCAATTTTTTTCCGGGGTCCGTCTACGCACCCCTAGTTTCACGAACTTGAAGTACGACATAGACCGTGCGTTTTTGTTTTTTCCGGGCACGGTCTACGCACCCTGGGTTTTCTCGATTCAACTTGCCTAGGGATTAAAAAGCCGGTCCCTGGCATCCCCAAATTTCGTTGGCTCAGTAACCCTGCACAGACATTGCTAATGGTCAATGACGTCACCAGCTAGCCGCTCAGCGTTCCTGCACCGGCATGTTCGAGGGGATTAAAAAGCCGGTCTATGAGTCGTGTGTTTTGCGATACAGCAGTAACCTTGAAACCTAATGTAAAATACCATCATCCCTAGTCTATTTTTAATTTCGGCATATAGGTGTGAAGGTATTACAGCACCTTACTGGTCAACTATGTATGACGTCACCAGACAACCAATGCGACCTTTGGCGTCCTACTGGCATGTGTATTTTATGTTATTATTCAAAAATGACTAGACTAACCATCCCCACCTAACCTAATCAGAGGTTTAAGAATATACATTGTATAGGTTTCTATTATTTTATTGGTAATAAAAGTTTACATTCTAGTCTTAACAGTAAAATTGTAATGGGGAACAAGCATAATATTTCAGATGTTGGTCATAGCAATCCCAGATCCTGGTGATTTTTTGTAAGACCAGTTCCTCTGCCACATCAAATCTGGAAGAATAAATAGAAACCATATTAGCAACACAGAATAATAATAATAATAATAATAAATCAGCAATAATATGAAAGACGATATATAGCAAACATCTAGAAATATACTTACAGCTCAGTAATATGAGGAGTCATCACACAGCGATAGACATTTATCCTGTCCATCTATGCAAAATGTATTTTTGCAGTTAGGCATTGCAAAATTAGAATATGCAAATTTAATTATCTTCCAATCGTTCATATCATATTCCCCATATTCAAATAAAATTTCAAATTTATGTAGTGCATCTCTCAAGTTCAGGTTGCATAATTGATAAACGAAAAACATGGCATAGGCTCCACAATAATAGGAGTCCATGCTCTGTATGCGTTGTGTGAACATGTAAACTCTATAATCTTCAAAATAAGAGAGGAATTCTTGTAAATAACGTGAATGGAATTCCATCTTCAGCCCAAAACTATCCAACAGGGCGATAATGGCTCCTGAAGGTTTATTGTGTACATACACAGTCATCCAATGACCCATCATCGTTTCAGGGGATTTCTCATCTAAAGTATTTAAAATAAATACCACTGGCTCTTTATTCAATTTCTTGAAGATTCTCCGTACATCGTTCGCTAAATAACATCCGATATATATGGTATCTTCCCCTAAATATATATTTTTCAACCCATTGTTTATTTCTAAACAATTCATGTTTCTTAGGCTCTCGTTTCACAAATAATACGTCGGTCAGCATTAATTTTCATAACCCCAGTAGTAGGACCAAACAGCAGTATGACTTTATTTCCCACTATGGCTGTATTAAATTCCAATGTAATTCTTAAATTCCCTGTCGCTTCCAAGGAAACTGTATCCTTTATTTCTTCTGGTAATAAATTAAAGACCAGCAGAGTTTGTCCTTTAACGAACGATTCGTAGGACAAAATATTATCTACATTAAATCCTACAGCATTCAGGACCGTATAATATAATTTCGAACATTTATGGGGGAAATCACACGCAATATTAAATAAACTCGTGCCGTTCACCGAGATATATACGTTGCTCAAGGCGGAATTGTTGAAATATAATGGGTTTAAGGTATAATCTCCAGAAATGGCTTCCATATCAATAATGGCCATGTATAACTTCTCAGGGATCACTCCACCCCAGGGCTGGTCCATAGTTAATGATTTTTGGCCCTGCCCTAGAATATAGGTTTTAAATAGGGTTTTATCAAATATATATGTTACTGCTCCATTATTTTGGGCGAGTGCTCTGTTAATAGCTAGTAGCCCAGAAGGGAATGGGGTTAATCTATCTATCCATAAGCGGGCCATATTTATATTATATTTATAATTAGCAGTTGCTGTATCACTGCCAATAACCCATTTATCACTATTTAACTCCAAACGTATTCTTACATCTACGTTATCCAGTAAATACTCGCTAATAGATGCAATATCCAGCAGTAATTTAAAGCACGTATAAATGCCTTGTTCTTTTATATTAACCATTTTCTCATCCTGATCTATCGTGGTCGTAGCAAAATACTGCGTATCAATTTTATTGGGTATCGTTAGCGCCTCTTCTTTATAAAAATGCGCTAGATGCTTAAAACCATCAATTTTACTTCTGGAAAGAGTCGTTAGCAGCTTTATATACGCCCAATAAGAAAATAAAGAATTACTTTCAACTACTTGTTCGTTGAAATACACCACCACTGTTTTAAAAAGTGTTTGTGATAAACCATTAGCGACAGTCACTTTTTTGCCCGAATCTATTGCGGCGTCAGCTTCTGTTAATTCTATGCCCACTTCTAGGGCATAAGCCCTAGTTTATAACTATAAACTATATAAAAAATAAGCTGTTTGCAGTAGTTTACCCCATAGACATTCAAACGTTCTGTTTACGTTCCTACAATACATTCTTTAAAGATTTTTAAAGCACAAACTAGTGTATATAATGTTGATTGGTGAAACACTATTATTCTATGTAATAATTTATAGTGCTTATTATAATTTACTAAGAAGAACTAATATTTCTCAAAACAAAACTACGAAACTTCAGTAGGATGTAGCTGATCTGTAATATTCTAAGAGCATGGACAATAGCTGGTAAATTTAACCCCTATATTGGACTTGAAAACTACAATTTCATTATAAGTGAACCAATCACGACTATTCTGCTGTCTACGGCGATGGACGGGTACTGTGAGACGTAAATTGGTACGTGAGGAATAGTTTGGGGCCTTGGAAAAAATGTAACTGGGAATATACCACATATGTACTAATTCATATTCAACATATTGACTTTAAGCATTAATTCATATATGTGCTATCTTGTGCGAGAGCGGGTTGGGGTGGAAGTGGTGAAGGGGTTGTGTTAGTGGAAGTGGTGAAGGAGTAGTTCTTATTTTGTTTTTCAGAGATGTGTTAAACATATAGTTCAAGGGTTTATTGAACAATCAGAAGGGGTAGTGTGGGTGGTAGTGGTGAAGGGGTAGTGTGCGTGGTAGTGGTGGAGGCATAGAGTGGGTGGTAGTGGCGAAGGGGTATTGCGAGTGATAGTGCTGGAGCGGCAGTGTGGGTGGTACTGGTGGAGGAGTAGTGTGGGTGGTACTGGTGGAGGAGTAGTGTGGGTGGTAGTAGTGGAGGGGAAGTGTTGGTGGTAGTGGTGAATGGGTAGTGTGAGTGGTAGTGGTGAAGGGGTATTGTGAGTGGTAGTGGTGGAGGGGTAGTGTGGGTGGTAGTGGTGGAGGGGTAGTGTGGGTGGTAGTGGTGAAAGGGTAGTGTGGGTGGTAGTGGTGGAGGCATAGAGTGGGTGGTAGTGGTGAAGGGGTAGTGTGGGTGGTAGTGGTGAAGGGGTAGTGTGGGTGGTAGTTGTGGCAGGGTAGTGTGGGTGGTACCAGCGAAGAGGTAGTGTGGGTGGTAGTGGTGGCAGGGTAGTGTGGGTGGTAGTTGTGAAGGGGTAGTGTGAGTGATAGTGGTGGAAGGGTAGTGTGGGTGGTAGTGGTGAAGGGGAAGTGTGGGTGGTAGTGGAGAAAAACGGGTAGTGTGGATGATAGTAATGGAAAAGTAATGTGGGTGGTAGTTGTGGAAGGGAAGTGTGGGTGGTACCAGCGAAGGGGTAGTGTGAGTTGTAGTAGTGAAAGGGTAGTGTGAGTGGTAGTGGTGGAGGGGGATTGTGAGTGGTAGTGATGGAGGGGTAGTGTGGGTGGTAGTGGTGGAGGCGTAGTGTGGGTGGTAGTGGTGAAGGGGTAGTGTGGGTGGTAGTGGTGAAGGGGTAGTGTGGGTAGCAGTAGTTGAAGGGTAGTGAGGGTGTTAGTGGCGGAGAGGTAGTGGGTGGAAATGGTGGCAGGGTAGTGTGTATGGTAATGGTGGTAGGGTAGTGTGAGTGGAAGTGGTGGCAGGGTAGTGTGGGTGGTAATGGTGGCAGAGTAGTGTGAGTGGTAGTGGTGGCAGGGTAGTGTGGGTGGTAATGGTGGCAGGGTAGTGTGAGTGGTAGTGGTGAAGGGGTAGTGTGGGTGGTAATGGTGGCAGGGAAGTGTGGGTGGTAGTGGTGAAGGGGTAGTGTGGGTGGTTGTGGTGACAGCGAAGTGTGAGTTGTAGTGGTGAAGGGGAAGTGTGGGTAGTAGTGGTCGAGGGGTAATGTGGGTGGTAGTAGTGAAGGGGTAGTGTGGTTGGTGGTGGTGGAGGGTAGTATGGGTGGTAACAGTGAAGGGGTAGTGTGGGTAGTAGTAGTGGAAGGGTAGTTTGGGTTGTAGTGGTGGAGGGGTAGAGTTGGTTGTAGTAGTGAAGGGGTAGTGTGGGTGGTAGTGGTGGAGGGGTAGTGTGGGGTGGTTGTGATGGAGAGGTAGTGTGGGTGGTAGTGGATAAGGGGTAGTGTCGGTGGTAGTGGTGGAGGGGGTAGTGGTGGAAGGGTATTGTGAGTGGTAGTGGTGGAGGGGCAGTGTGGGTGGTAGTGGTGGAGTAGTGTGGGTGGAAGTAGTGGAGTGGTAGTGTGGATGGTAGTGGTGGAGGGGTAGTGTAGCTAGTAGTGGTGGAGGGGTAGTGTGGGGTGGTAGTGATGAAGAGGTAGTGTGGGTGGCAGTGGTGAGGGGGTAGTGTGGGTGGTAGTGTTGGGGGGGGTAGTGTGTATGGTAGTGAGGGTGGTAGTGGTGAAGGGGTACTGTAGATTGTAGTGGTGGAGGAGTAGTGTGGGTGGTAGTGGTGGAAGCGTAATGTGGTTGCAGTGGTGGAGGGGTAGTGTGGGTGGTAGTAGTGAATGGGTAGTGTGGGTGGTAGTGGTGGAATAGTAGTGTGGTAGTGTTGGGGGGGGGGTAGTGTGTATGGTAGTGAGGGTGGTAGTGGTGAAGGGGTACTGTAGATTGTAGTGGTGGAGGAGTAGTGTGGGTGGTAGTGGTGGAAGCGTAATGTGGTTGCAGTGGTGGAGGGGTAGTGTGGGTGGTAGTAGTGAATGGGTAGTGTGGGTGGTAGTGGTGGAATAGTAGTGTGGGTAGTAGTGGTGGTGGGGGTGGAGTGGGGTGGTAGTAGTGAAGGGGTTGTGTGGGTGGTAGTGGTGAAGTGGTAGTATGGGTGGTAATGGTGAAGGGGTAGTGTGGGTGGTAGTGGTGAAAGGGTACTTTGGGTTGTAGTGCTGGAGGGGTAGTGTGGGTTGTAATGGTGAAAGGGTAGTGTGGGTGGTAGTGGTGGAGGGGTAGTGTGGGTGGTTGTGGAGGAGGTGTAGTTTGGGTGGTAGTGGTTTAGGGGTAGTGTGGGTGGTAGTGTTGGAAGGGTATTGCGAGTGATAGTGCTGGAGGGGCAGTGTGGGTGGTACTGGTGGAGGAGTAGTGTGGCTGGTAGTGGGGGAGTGGTAGTGTGGGTGGTAGTTGTGGAGGGGTAGTGTGGGTGGTAGTGGTGGAGGTGTAGTGTGGCTGGTAATGGGGGAGTGGTAGTGTGGGTGGTAGTTGTGGAATAGTAGTGTAGGTGGTAGTGGTGGAGAGGCAGTGTGGGTGGTAGCGGTGGAGGGGTAGTGTGGGTGGTAGTAGTGAAAGGGGTAGTGTGAGTGGTAGTGGTGGAGGGGTATTGTAAGTGGTAGTTGTGGAGAGGTAGTGTGGGTGGTAGTGGTGGAGGGGTAGTGTGGGTAGTAGTTGTGAAATGGTAGTGTGGGTGGTATTAGTGAAGGGGTAGTAAGGGTGGTAGTGATGGAGGGGTAGTTTCGGTGTTAGTGGTGGAGGGGTAGTGTGGGTGGTAGTGGTGAAGGGGTTACCTTGAGGTTACCTTGAGGTGCTTCCGGGGGTTAGCGTCCCCGCGGCCCGGTCGTCGACCAGGCATCCTGGTTGCCGGACTGATCAACCAGGCTGTTGGACGCGGCTGCTCGCAGCCTGACGTACGAGTCACAGCCTGGTTGATCAGGTATCCTTTGGAGGTGCTTATCCAGTTCTCTCTTGAACACTGAGGGGTCGGCCAGTTATGCCCCTTATGTGTAGTGGAAGCGTGTTGAACAGTCTCGGACCTCTGATGTTGATAGAGTTCTCTCTCAGAGTACCAGTTGCACCTCTGTTTTTCAACGGGGGTATTCTGCACATCCTGGCATGTCTTCTGGTCTCATGTGATGTTATTTCTGTGTGCAGGTTTGGGACCAGCCCCTCTAATATTTTCCACATGTAGATTATTATGTACCTCTCCCGCCTGCGCTCAAGGGAGTACAGTTTTAGGCTCTTTAGTCGGTCCCAATAGTTTAGATGTTTTACTGAGTGGATTCTAGCAGTAAAGGATCTCTGCACGCTCTCCAGGTCAGTAATTTCTCCAGCTTTGAAAGGTGCTGTCATTGTGCAGCAGTACTCCACTCTAGAGAGCACAAGCGTTTTGAAAAGTATCATCATCGGTATAGCATCTCTAGTGTGAAAAGTTCTTGTTATCCAACCTGTCATTTTTCTTGCAGTTGTGACAGCTACTTTATTGTGTTCCTTAAAGGTAAGGTCTTCCGACATGAGTACACCCAGATCCTTTACATTGCCTTTTCGTTCTATGTTATGATTTGCCTGAGTTTTGTACGTGGTTTCCGTTTTTACATTTTCATTTTTTCCATAGCGCATGAGCTGGAACTTATCTTCGTTAAACACCATATTATTTTTTGTAGCCCATAGAAAGACCTGATCTACATCTGACTGGAGGTTCACCGTGTCCTCTATGTTGCCTACTCTCATGAAGATCTTAGTGTCATCTGCAAAGGATGATACAGTGCTATAGGTTGTGTTCTTGTCTATGTCCGAAATGAGGATGAGAAAAAGTACTGGGTAGTGTGAGTGGTAGTGGTGGAGGGGTATTGTGAGTGGTAGTGGTGAACGGGTAGTGTGGGTGGTATTGGTGGAGGCATAGTGTGGGTGGTAGTGGTGAAGGGGTAATGTGGGTGGTAGTGGTGAAGGGGTAGTGTGGGTGGCAGTAGTGGAAGGGTAGTGTAGGTGGTAGTGGTGGATGGGTAGTGTGAGTAATAGTGCTGGAGGGGCAGTGTGGGTGGTACTGGTGGAGGAGTAGTGTGGGTGGTAGTAGTGGAGGGGTAGTGTGGGTAGTAGTGGTGCAGGGGTAGTGTGGCTGGTAGTGGAAGAGGGGTAGTGTGGCTGGTAGTGGTGGAGGGGTAGTGTGGGTGGTAGTGGTGAAGGGGTAGTGTGGGTGGTAGTGGTGGAATAGTAGTGTGGGTGGTAGTGGTGAAGAGGCAGTGTGGGTGGTAGCGTTGGAGGGGTAGTGTGGGTGATAGTGGTAAAGGGGTAGTGTGGGTGGTAGTGGTGGAGGCGTAGTGTGGGTGGTAGTGGTGAAGGGGTATTGTAAGTGGTAGTTGTGGAAAGGTAGTGGGTGGTAGTGGTGGACTGGTAGTGTTGGTAGTAGTAGTGGACAGGTAGTGTGGGTGGTAGTGGTGGAGGGGTAGTATGGGTTTTAGTGGTGAAGAGGTAGTGTGGGTGGTAGTGGTGGACTGGTAGTGTTGGTAGTAGTAGTGGACAGGTAGTGTGGGTGGTAGTGGTGGAGGGGTAGTATGGGTTTTAGTGGTGAAGAGGTAGTGTGGGTGGTAGTAGTGGAGGGGTAGTGTGGGTAGTAGTTGTGAAATGGTAGTGTGGGTGGTATTAGTGAAGGGGTAGTAAGGGTGGTAGTGATGGAGGGGTAGTTTGGGTGGTAGTGGTGAAGGGGTAGTGTGAGTGGTAGTGTTGGAGGGGTAGTGTGGGTGGTACTGGTGGAGGAGCAGTGTGGGTGATAGTAGTGGAGGGGTAGTGTGGGTGGTAGTGCTGGAGGGGTAGTGTGGCTGGTAGTGGGAGAGGGGTAGTGTGGCTGGTAGTGGTGGAGGGGTAGTGTGGTTGGTAGTGGTGAAGGGGTAGTGTGGGTGGCAGTGGTGGAATAGTAGTGTGGGTGGTAGTGGTGTAGAGGCAGTGTGGGTGGTAGCGGTAGAGGGGTAGTGTGGGTTACCTGGTTGATACCTGGTTGATGGGGTTCTGGGAGTTCTTCTACTCCCCAAGCCCGGCCCGAGGCCAGGCTTGACTTGTGAGAGTTTGGTCCACTAGGCTGTTGCTTGGAGCGGCCCGCAGGCCCACGTACCCACCACAGCCCCGTTGGTCCTGCACTCCTTGGAGGAATAAATCTAGTTTCCTCTTGAAAATGTCCACGGTTGTTCCGGCAATATTTCTTATGCTTGCTGGGAGGACGTTGAACAACCGCGGACCTCTGATGTTTATACAGTGTTCTCTGATTGTGCCTATGGCACCTCTGCTCTTCACTGGTTCTATTCTACATTTTTTTCCATATCGTTCACTCCAGTACGTTGTTATTTTACTGTGTAGATTTGGTACTTGGCCCTCCAGTATCTTCCAGGTGTATATTATTTGATATCTCTCTCGTCTTCTTTCTAGTGAGTACATTTGGAGGGCTTTGAGACGATCCCAATAATTTAGGTGCTTTATTGCGTCTATGCGTGCCGTATATGTTCTCTGTATTCCTTCTATTTCAGCAATCTCTCCTGCTCTGAAGGGGGAAGTGAGTACTGAGCAGTACTCAAGACTGGACAACACAAGTGACTTGAAGAGTACAACCATTGTGATGAGTTCCCTGGATTTGAAAGTTCTCGTAATCCATCCTATCATTTTTCTGGCTGTCGCAATATTTGCTTGGTTATGCTCCTTAAACGTTAGGTCGTCAGACATTATTATTCCCAAATCCTTTACATGCTGTTTTCCTACTATGGGTACATTTGATTGTGTTTTGTACTCTGTATTATGTTTAAGGTCCTCATTTTTACCGTACCTGAGTACCTGGAATTTATCACTGTTAAACATCATGTTGTTTTCTGATGCCCAGTCGAAAACTTAATTAATATCAGCTTGAAGTTTTTCAATGTCTTCAGCCGAGGTAATTTTCATACTGATTTTTGTGTCATCTGCACAGGATGATACGAAGCTGTGCCTTGTATTTTTGTCTATATCTGATATGAGAATAAGGAAAAGCAGCGGTGCAAGGACTGTACCGTGAGGTACAGAGCTTTTAACTGCACTTGGACTAGATTTTATATGGTTGACCGTTACTCGCCGAGTCCTGTTTGACAGAAAACTGAGTATCCAGCGTCCTACTTTACCGGTTATACCCATTGACTTCATTTTGTGTGCTATCACGCCATGGTCACATTTATCGAAAGCCTTTGCGAAGTCCGTGTATATCACATCAGCATTCTGTTTTTCTTCTAATGCCTCAGTGACTTTGTCGTAGTGCTCAAGTAGCTGTGAGAGGCACGATCTTCCCGCTCGAAATCCATGTTGGCCTGGGTTGTGAAGGTCATTGGTCTCCATGAAATTGGTGACCTGACTCCTAATCACTCTCTCAAATACTTTTATGATGTGCGATGTTAGTGCAACTGGTCTATAATTTTTTGCCAATGCTTTGCTCCCTCCCTTGTGTAGAGGGGTTATGTCTGCTACTTTAAGTGTATCTGGTATCTCCCCCGTGTCCAAGCTCTTCCTCCACACTATACTGAGTGCCTGTGCTACCGGCACTTTGCATTTCTTTATAAATATTGAATTCCATGAGTCTGGACCTGGGGCCGAGTGCATGGGCATGTTTTCAATTTCTCTTTCAAAATTTAGTGCGCTCGTGTTTATATCAGTTATATTTACAGGGGTTTGAATATCCCGCATAAAGAAACTGTCTGGATCTTCCACCTTCATGTTGTTTATTGGAGTGCTAAACATGTCCTCATACTGCTTTTTTAGGATTTCACTAATTTATTTGTCATCCTCCGTGAATGAACCTTCACTTGTACGAATAGGTCCAATACTGGCAGTGGTTTTTGCTTTTGATTTCGCATATGAGAAGAAATATTTTGGATTTTTCTTTATTTCCTGAACTGCTTTCTGTTCTAACTGCCTTTCTTCAGTTTCATATGAGTGTCTCAATTTCCGCTCGATTTCTTCAATATCCCTATTTAAATTACTCCTCCTTTGACGGGAAATTCGTGTCTGCATAAGCAGTTCCGTTATTTTTTTCCTGCGTTTATAGTGTCGTCTGCGTTCTCTTTCTACGTTAGATCTCTTTCTGGCTTTCCTCAAAGGAACATGTTTCAGACAGACTTGATACGCTTCTGAAGTCAGTTTTTCTATTCCTTCTGTAGGACTTGTATTACTTAGAACAGTTCCCCATGGAATGTTTGTAAGTTCACTGTTTATTATCTCCCAGTCTATCCTTTTATTATTAAAATTTTATTTACTGAAGTGCCCCTCTCGCTTTATCAACGTTTTAGGTCTATTCTGAGTATTGATGGTCGTTTGCACTTCAATGAGCTTGTGATCTGAGTATGTGGTATCTGATATCGTAATGTCTCTGATAATGTCTTCATTGTTCGTAAAGATCAGATCTAGAATATTTTAATTTCTTGTTGGCTCCGATATCTGCTGATTGAGTGAAAATTTGTCACAGAATCTAAGTAGTTCTCCAATCTGTGGTTGGTTAGGTCCTGATAGATTTCCTGGTATAATATTATTGTTTGCTATTTTCCACCTGACACTAGGCAAGTTGAAGTCACCTAGGAAGATAATATCAGGTATCGGGTTCTCCAAATTATCAAGGCTTTTCTCTATTTTGCTTATCTGTTCTGTGAATTCCTCAGCCGTTGCATCTGGCGGTTTGTATATTAGAATAATCACTAAATTTATTTTCTCTATTTTTAATCCCAGTACCTCTACCACCTCATTTGTAACGTTTAGGAGCTCCGAGCATACAAGGTCTTCCCTAATATACAGACCCACTCCTCCATGTGACCTAATTTTCCTATCACACCTGTATAGGTTATATCCTGGAATCCAGATCTCACTGTCCAACAATTCCCCTGCATGGGTTTCTGTGAAAGCTCCAAATACTGCTTTTGACTCCGTGAGGAGGCCATTTATGAACTGTACTTTGTTGTTTGTTCTTGTTTTCAGTCCTTGTATGTTGGCAAAGATGAATGAGGTTACTCTATTAGTGATAGTTTGAATGGGAGACTTTTTCGGCAAGCCCATTGTCGGGAAACCGACACACACAACCACACACACACAAATAACACAGTCTCCCTTAGTCTGTATTCCCTTCAGGATGGAAAATGGGAGACCGTGACGTCATCGACTCCGTGACGTCATGGAAGTCATCGTATATTTACATTATGAAACATTGTTAATAGACTAGTTTAGTATCTAGAGTTAACAAAAAAGTATTCAATAAGACTGAATATAATTATTTACACAGTATTGTAGCTAGGTTCCCTTGTTAATGTAAAATTACTTTGAGAGAGGAACCAGCATAAGGGCGTTGCCCGAGTGGAGAGGGAGGCTCCCGCTCCATCATAACAACAACAGGAGAGCAGCCTACCACGCTGTCTTGGCTAGCTGGTGTAAACAGCTAGACACCCCATTTACGTGTCAACACCAGCAACACAGCCTATCAACATCACAACAACGACTGTATCCGTCTACCAAGTATTGTATATTATTCTAGTGCACTGTTTAATATTGATGGGTAGATGGTTAGGTCGTGGGAGAAACCCAAACACAATGTACGTGTACCATAATTACAACCCTCACAGTTCATGTCATACCTGTAATTGATATATTTAGGGAACTTTGATTAATTCCTTGCATCCCATACAGGTAAATTGTGAGAGGAGCATCAAGAAGTTGAGCAGACAGTTGGCTCATACACATTAACTATTGTTTGCCAAGCTTTGTTCTCCCCACAAGCCGCCATTACGTGGCACCAGGAGGCACAGGGCCACACCAAATCTGAGGCTACACCTACATGCCTTACCAGGCCCATTCTACTGGCACAGCTAAGCCATTAATACTCTTAGTAGTAGTAGCCATAATTAATTATTAGTAGATTAGACCACCATATGTGGTATACTGAAATATTACAGATTAAAAGGTAAACAATTGGTAGTTTAAGAAGGAACCATAACAAAGTGGTTTAGGCTACCAATTGTCCCTCCCAATAGTGTGTAAGAAGATTTCAGGCAGTTTACAAGTATATACAGTCCACTTAATTAATTCTTACTTACTAAGAAAAATAAATAAGACATAACTTTATTTTATTAAAGTCAATTTGAAAAGAGAGATTAGCTGCCTGGAATTTCCCCACATTATTTTGGTCCTTCGGAACCGGATTATTTGGTCCTTTGAAACTAGATATTATACATACATATAGTGCTAGTGCAATATTACCTACACACATTATAGCAGGAAGACACTGCTATATTTTTTGCATTTTTCCTAGCCTAACTTTTCAATCTCATAGCAAACAGAACTTACAACAAGCACTATTATTGTTCTGGCAGTACCAAAGGAACAATTGTGCTTTTTTCATTTCATTACAAGAGGTTGATAAGAGGCTACTTTACTTATAAGTTACTTATAAATGTTTTTTTTGTAATTATTGCATTATTATTGCCATTACTGTAACATTTATTGCATGCCACATTATTAACAACTAATTCTTGCACAAGGGTAGAACATTTTAGGCTGGTGTTGTACAGCAACCTAGTCTAATTTATTGTGCTAACCTGGTGTAAGGGTAAGAATTTTACACATGTCTAGAGTTGAACACACATTACAACCTAGCAAGTACATATTTTTATGCAGTATTTAAGACAACCCGAGTTGTGTTGTCAATATGATATCAATATAACTATAAGTATAATTTAACTATAATCATTTCACCTTTGAGTGTTAACCTGTGTCTCTGTACCAACCAAGAGTGATAATAAAGGGCTAACTTGCGGATACCAGCATTGATACAGGTCTACCACTCAAATTATAGTGTGTATGATTATAGAGTGTATATTTAAATAAATGATAAGTAGCTCTAGTTCGGAAACTAGTGGCTTTACTAATACAAGTGCCATAAATAGTCCTGACACTAGTCTATACGACTAACAAGTACTTCCAAGATGTCTACTGTCAAAAATGTCCAAATAACCCTCACAGGATTGAGGGATCATTTATCACGGCAGATTAGCACATGTGAAGACATGAGTAAACAAACTCCAGTTAACTATGTAGCATTGGAAAATTATCTTAAGCTTACACGGAACAAATATGACCGTGTGTTGCAACAAATGAAAGAATATCAAGTTTTACTTCAGAATACCAGTGTTGGTGGAGAAACATTACAAGATGTTATACAAGAACATTCCGATTATGAAGATGCAATGTTTAAAGAGTTGCAACACTTTGATGATATCATACATGCCCATAAAGCCAATATAAATATTGCAACCACAACTTCCCAGAACCAGACAGCACCAGAAGTCAAATTGCCATCACTTAGTTTACCAACTTTTTCTGGAACAGAAGACGAGAGTTGGGACGGTTTCTGGAGCAAATTTGTCGATTCTGTGGATTCTAATGCTAATGTGCCAAAAACGACAAAGTTTACATACTTACAGTGTCTTGAAGGATGAAGCGTATCAGGTAGTCTGTAATCTAAATCACACAGATGATGATTATGACAATGCAGTGCAACTCCTGAAAGATAATTACGCTAAACCTGAAAGGACCATCAGAATTCTAACACAGAAACTGTTAGACATTAAGCCTCCAAATAATACTGCAGTCTCACTCCAAGCCTTCAGATTGGAGCTTGAGTCCATGCTCAAGGCACTTAAAAATAATGTGAACTTGGATGAGTCAGACTGGATAATGCAAGTCCATATGACACGAAAATTACCCAGGGACATACTGGACAAGTTGTTTGTATTCGTAGGTAAGTCATCCTTGACTGTAAATGAGATTACAAAGGGTTTACAAACCATCATAGAACGAGAAAGAGTTAATCCAGAAGGAAAAACGACATCTAAACCTACGTCTGCTACTAATAGTAAACAACAGAGTACAAACAGTACTCCAAACAAAGCTAAAACATCTTCCCCCTCCACAAAGTGGAATCAGGGCAGTGTAGGAACATATGCAGTTGGTCCCTCCAAACCTACAGTTAACGCGTCACCCACAACGGTGACTCCTCAAGATACTGTTAATGTCTGGAGACCATGTGTGTTTTGTGAGCAATCACATTCCATGTACAATTGCAGACGCTACCCTGATCGTGCAACACGCATAAAACGACTCAAGGAGTTACATAGATGTAGCAAGTGTATAAGGGAACATCATCCCGACAATTGCACAACTGCAATGCGCATCTGCACTAAGTGCCATAAGGGTCAACACCATACTGCACTTTGTGGGGACACAAGTATAAAGTCTCCCAAACTACAGGAGGAGGAAGGAGCTACAGCATCAGTAAAGCTTTGTACTGTGTTACCTGACATAAGTGTCTTCACGACAAGGTCTAACCATAAATCAGCTCTACCTACTGCACGATTGATCATTAGAAATGGAAAGAATAAAGCCACCGTACGTGGATTATTTGATCAAGGGTCCCAACTGACCTTTATATCCAAGGAGTTGGTAGATAAACTGAAACTTACACCTGTAGAGGAGACATGGATAAACATAGCAGGATTCCTGACTAACTCAGGAGCCCGAACTTACAGGGTAGTACGACCCACAGTAAGATTAGGAGGTTATGTACGAAAAGTACCAGCACTGGTAGTAGATAGATTCCCAACAGACCTGTATATAGAAGGTCTAGGAACAACAGCCAAATTACTGGAAGAAAAGGGAATTCCTTTGGCTGATAACATTACATCGGACAACCTTTCCAATATTGGAATCCTTATGGGATCAGATGTCTACCATAAGTTTATCATAGGAAAGGAAGATTACCACGGTATGAACGTGTTACCATCTGCAGGTGGCTATTTACTAACAGGCCCAGTATTACGGCTAAAACAACCCACACCTGTGGATCATCAACATGCCAACACAGTAATGGTTGCATGACTAGGAGAACAGTCTCCACTGCAACTCAGAGACATATCCGAGGATGAGCTTGATCCCCCAGTATATAAGTTATGGGACCTGGCAACTCTCGGCATTGTCCCTGAACAACCTAGCCCAGATGATGACTGGACTTATAAACAATACCTAGACTCAGTTATCTACAGTCATCTACATTATATAATCAGTACTGGGTCAGGTTACCATGGAAGCTGAATCACCCTCAGCTACCCATCAACTACTTCATGGCACAAAATCAATTAAGATCACAGGTGTTACGTTTACAAAGACAACCTGAGAACTTGAAGTTGTACCATGAAATAATACAGAAGCAGCTCGATGACAAATTTATCAAAGTTGTAACAAATGATAACCCAAAGGAAGGACATTATCTGCCACACCACCATGTTCAGAAGAATTCTGCTACTACCCCACTACGGATAGTATTTAATTGCAGTGCTAAGATGGGGCAGAATAGTGTTTCGTTAAATGATTGCCTTCAAACAGGCCCTAGCCTAACACAAAGGCTTTATGACGTGCTGTTAAAGTTTCGTATAGGGACTTATGCATATACGGCCGACATTAGCAAGGCATTCCTTAGGGTAGGTCTTCAAGAAGAAGACCGGAACTACACAAAGTTCCTATGGATTAAGGATCCTAATGATCCAAACAGTGAAATAATCACTTATCGGTTTGCGTCTGTTTTGTTCGGAGCCACAAGCTCACCATTTCTGCTTCAAGCTACCTTGGATATGCACTTGAAGAAGTCCAATAGCCCGAACAAGACAGAAATTAGCGAAAACCTGTATGTGGATAACTTTCAAGGAACAACCAACAGTGAAAGCAAGCTGTTGGACATATACCATGAGGCCACTCGAGAATTAATGGGAGCCAATATGCCTCTCCAGTCTTGGGTCTCTAACAATGACAAATTAAAACAACTGATCACAACTGAATTTCCCGACTACCAAGTACCCGAGATGACAAAGGTACTAGGTGTCCAATGGAACACGACAACCGATCAGTTGACAATCAAGTCAGTGGAGACAGATACCAGTAACTTAACAATGAGAAAATTGCTATCACAAGTCAGCAAACCCTTCGACCCATTAGGCTTATTAAGTCCAATACTAATTAATGGGAAGATGATAATACAGGAATGTTGGCAACAAAAGATAGGCTGGGATGATCTTCTAACACCTGCCCTACAGGAAAAATGGCAAGGGTTAGTGAAAGATTTAAGTATCCTAGAGTCTGTCAAGTTCCCTAGGAACACAGTAGTAAATGAAAAGGAACCAATTAAGCTGCATGTATTTTGTGATGCCTCAGGAAAGGCTTATGGTACAGTAGCTTACCTGGTCACAAATGGGCAAGCCAATTTTCTCACATCAAAGGCCAGAGTGGCACCTTTAAAGAAAAGATCACTGCCACAACTGGAATTAACAGCCTTACTGCTAGGTGTAAGATTGGCTCATTATCTGATCAAGGCCTTAAGCCACATCCACTTTAAAGAAACAGTAGTATGGTCAGATAATGAGGCAGTGCTACAGTGGGTTAAAAACAATAACAGTAAGAATCCTTACGTGAGTAACCGCGTTAAGGAAATACGAGAGTTGTCAGCAGGGTATAAACTAAGATATGTACCTACTAAAGAGAATCCAGCTGACTATCTCTCCCGAGGCCTGACTTTACGGCAATTAACAAAGGCAGAGATGTGGTTCAATGGACCCCAGTGGTTAATCAGCGACCAGTGGCCTGAACAAAAGCCGCAAGTCATTGTGACCAATGTCACTGTTCCCACTGAGAACCCGGAAATACCTTGGACTTTGGTAATTGATCCTGCTCGGTACTCTGAACTGAACAAACTTGTAGGTGTCACCCAAGTAGTGTTTGATTTTCTAAAGAAAATAGGAATCAAGCATAAATTCCCTAGTGCCTTAAGGTACTGGGTTAAAAGAGCTCAGACCGACACATTCGGGACAGAAATTGACAATGTTCCTAAGAAGCTACAACATGATCTGGGTCTCTGGTTAGACACTGACAATTATAACTTGATAAGATGCGGAGGACGCTTACAACATGCTGACATAGATCTGGAAGCAAAAAATCCAATATTGCTCCCTCGTCACCACATAGTAAGCAAACTAATTGTGTTACATATACATAAATACTGCACTCTGCATGGTGGGGTATTAGATACTCTCACAGAATTACGACAACAGTACTGGCTACCCCAAGGTAGACAGACAGTAAAATCCATAATCAAATCCTGTGTTGTATGCCGGAGATACGATGCCAGAGTGTGTCCATATCCTGGCCCTCCTCCACTTCCGAAGGAACGAGTCGTACATATTCATCCTTTTGAGACAACAGGAGTAGATTTCACAGGAGCACTAACACTGACAGGCACTAAAGACAAGAAACCAGTAAAGGCCTATATCTGTCTTTTTACTTGTGCCACAACAAGGGCAGTCCATCTAGAAGTGACTCCCGATATGAGTGCCGAAGCATTCTTACAGGCTTTCCGCAGGTTTGCTTCACGTAGATCTTGTCGCAAGTTAATGATTTCAGACAATGGGTCCAACTTGGTGGCAGGAGAAGCATGCCTGAGGAAAATCTGGACACACCCAAAGGTACTCACAGCCCTAACTCAACGGCAGTGCTATTGGAAATTCATACCTCCCAGAGCACCATGGCATGGAGGCTTCTATGAACGCATGGTTGGTACGGTGAAACGGTCTTTACGGAAAACCCTACACCGCCAAAAGATTGACCTTCAGGAGCTTCAAACAGTAATCATAGAAATAGAAGCACGAGTTAACAACCAACCACTTACCTACCTCTCTGATGATGTTTTGCAGCGTGAACCATTAAGTCCAGCTCATCTGATGTATGGGAGACCTCTCAAAACACTTGTGTCCCTTACGGATGAGGAACCAGAGGATCCTTCATATGTCAAAGAGAGTGATTTGTTTCAACGTTTCAAACATCTTTTAGGGGTGATAAGTCGGTGGAATGACATATGGACTCGTGAATACCTAACAGCTCTGAGGGAGTATCATTACGGGGCAAACAATCCCTATAACAGAATTAACTTGAACCCTGGTGACATAGTTCTGGTGGATAGTGATGGACCACGCTCGGAGTGGCCTATAGGAGAAATAGTCTCTGTTCATCCAGACAGCCAGGGCATCTTGAGAATAGTGAAAGTAAAATGCAAAGGCAACACTACTCTCAAAACTTTAGAGAAATTAGTACCTTTAGAACTGGCCAGGAAAGAAGACGTGCAACGACTTCCAGCACCCGATACGCTAGTACGGGACATACGTCCCCAACGGACTGCTGCACAACAATGTAAACTCAAATTAAAGCAGCACTATAATTCTGAGGGAGAAGAATAAAGTGATCGCAGTCCTTACCGGGACTTCGACCCGTGTTCTGCCCCCTGGGAATTATGTCGGGAAACCGACACACACAAATAACACAGTCTCCCTTAGTCTGTATTCCCTTCAGGATGGAAAATGGGAGACTCCGTGACGTCATCGACTCCGTGACATCATGGAAGTCATCGTATATTTACATTATGAAACATTGTTAATAGACTAGTTTAGTATCTAGAGTTAACAAAAAAGTATTCAATAAGACTGAATATAATTATTTACACAGTATTGTAGCTAGGTTCCCTTGTTAATGTAAAATTACTTTGAGAGAAGAACCAGCATAAGGGCGTTGCCCGAGTGGAGAGGGAGGCTCCCGCTCCATCATAACAACAACAGGAGAGCAGCCTACCACGCCGTCTTGGCTAGCTGGTGTAAACAGCTAGACACCCCATTTACGTGTCAACACCAGCAACACAGCCTATCAACATCACAACAACGACTGTATCCGTCTACCAAGTATTGTATATTATTCTAGTGCACTGTTTAATATTGATGGGTAGATGGTTAGGTCGTGGGAGAAACCCAAACACAATGTACGTGTACCATAATTACAACCCTCACAGTTCATGTCATACCTGTAATTGATATATTTAGGGAACTTTGATTAATTCCTTGCATCCCATACAGGTAAATTGTGAGAGGAGCATCAAGAAGTTGAGCAGACAGTTGGCTCATACACATTAACTATTGTTTGCCAAGCTTTGTTCTCCCCACAAGCCGCCATTACGTGGCACCAGGAGGCACAGGGCCACACCCAATCTGAGGCTACACCTACACGCCTTACCAGGCCCATTCTACTGGCACAGCTAAGCCATTAATACTCTTAGTAGTAGTAGTCATAATTAATTATTAGTAGATTAGACCACCATATGTGGTATACTGAAATATTACAGATTAAAAGGTAAACAATTGGTAGTTTAAGAAGGAACCATAACAAAGTGGTTTAGGCTACCAATTGTCCCTCCCAATAGTGTGTAAGAAGATTTCAGGCAGTTTACAAGTATATACAGTCCACTTAATTAATTCTTACTTACTAAGAAAAATAAATAAGACATAACTTTATTTTATTAAAGTCAATTTGAAAAGAGAGATTAGCTGCCTGGAATTTCCCCACACCCATTATTAGTGGACATAATGAGTTTGTTCTGACCAGTACTGATTGTTGTAGGGCAGTTGTCTGTCGTAGTTGTAGTTCCCTTTCGGTGGGTAATTGTATCTGTAATTCTGGAATGCAAGTGGATCTGGCATCCAGTTCCATACACTCTCCATGCTGCTCCTTTTGAATTCTCTGCCGGTCTTCTATAAAAAATTTATAGAGTTTCCTCCAAATTCATTATCCTGCTTGCCACTCTTTATGTAGCGTTCCGTGCCTTTCACGTGAAAGTGTGGGCAGCTGAGGTCATAGCATTTTCTGTCCTCCAGTGAGGTTTGGCACATGTCAGGATGGAAAAACCTACATATTGATCCAAATCGACACTCACCTTTCCAAAGCATATTTAAACATTTTTTGGGATGTTGGTAACTGCATTCTAATCCTTTCTTATTACCAGCATATCTATGTCTGCATATGCCCTTTGCATAAAATTTGCATAAGTCTGTCCTTCTGTTCTGAATTGCTCTATCGGGAACCGTCGTAGTGTCTGTACCAATCGAGCTGTCAGTGCTGTCTGGTACACTTTCTAGTTTACCGTCATCTACATCCTGGCCTACATCCTGGGGTGGTAGTGGTGAAGGGGTAGTGTGAGTGGTAGTGGCGTAGTGTGGGTGGTAGTGGTGAAGGGGTATTGTAAGTGGTAGTTGTGGAAAGGTAGTGTGGGTGGTAGTGGTGGAGGGGTAGTATGGGTTTTAGTGGTGAAAGGTAGTGTGGGTGGTAGTAGTGGAGGGGTAGTGTGGGTAGTAGTTGTGAAATGGTAGTGTGGGTGGTATTAATGAAGGGGTAGTAAGGGTGGTAGTGATGGAGGGGTAGTTTGGGTGTTAGTGGTGGAGGGGTAGTGTGGGTGGTAGTGGTGGAGGGGTATTGTGAGTGGTAGTGGTGAACGGGTAGTGTGGGTGGTATTGGTGGAGGCATAGTGTGGGTGGTAGTGGTGAAGGGGTAGTGTGGGTGGTAGTGGTGAAGGAGTAGTGTGGGTGGCAGTAGTGGAAGGGTAGATTGGGTTGTTGTGGGGAGAGGTAGTGTGGGTGGTAGTGGTGGAAAGGTAGTTTGGGTTATAGTGGTGGAGGGGGTAGTGTGGGTGATAGTGGTGAAGGGGTTGTGTGGGTGGTAGTGGTGAAGGGGTAGTGTGGGTGGTAGTGGTGAAGGAGTAGTGTGGGTGGCAGTAGTGGAAGGGTAGATTGGGTTGTTGTGGGGAGGGGTAGTGTGGGTGGTAGTGGTGGAAGGGTAGTTTGGGTTATAGTGGTGGAGGGGTAGTGTGGGTGATAGTGGTGAAGGGGTAGTGTGGGTGGTAGTGGTGGAGGTGAAGTGTCGGTGGTAGTGGTGGCAGGGTAGTGTGGGTAGTAGTGTTGGAAGGGAAGTGTGGGTGGAAGTGGCAAAGGGGGTAGTGTGGGAGGTAGTGGTAGCATTGTAGTGTGAGTGGTAGTAGTGAAGGGGTAGTGTGAGTTGTAGTGGTAAAGGGGTATTGTGAGTGGTAGTGGTGGAGGGGTAGTATGGGTGGTATTGGTGGAGGCATAGTGTGGGTGATAGTGGTGAAGGGGTAGTGTGGGTGGCAGTGGTGAAGGGGTAGTGTGGGTGGCAGTAGTGAAAGGGTAGTTTGGGTTGTTGTGGCGAGGGGTAGTGCGGGTGGTAGTGGTGGAGAGGTAGTGGGTGATAATGGTGGCAGGGGAGTGTGTGTGGTAATGGTGGCAGGGTAGTGGTAGCAGGGAAGTGTGGGTGGCAGTGGTGGAGGTGAGGTGGTTGTGGGTGGTTGTGGTGGCACGGTAATGCGGCTAGTAGCGGTGGAAGGGAAGTGTGGGTGGTATTGGAGAAGGGGTAGTGTGGATGGTAGTGGTGGCAGGGTAGTGTGAGTGGTAGAGGTGAAGGGGTAGTGTGAGTGGTAGAGGAGGAGGGGTAGTGTGATTGGTAGTGGTGGAGGGTTAGTTTGGGGGGTAGTGGTGGAAGGGTATTGAGAGTGGTAGTGGTGGAGGAGCAGTGTTTGGTGGTAGTGGTGGAGGAGTAGTGTGGGTGGTAGTAGTGGAGGGGTAGTGTGCGTGGTAGTGGTGGAGCAATAGTGTGGGAGGCAGTTGTGAAGGGGTAGTGTGGGTAGTAGTTGTGAAGGGGTAGTGTGGGTAGTAGTGGTGAAGGAGTAGTGTGGATAGTGTGGGGTGGTAGTGGTAAAGAGGTAGTGTGGGTGGTAGTGGTGAAGGAGTAATGTGGGTAGTATTGGTGGAGGGGTAGTGTGGATAGTAGTGGTGACGGGGTAGTGTGGGTGGTAGTGGTGATGGGATAGTGTTGGGTGGTAGTGGAGAAGGGGTAGTATGGATGGTAGTGTGGATGTAGTGGTTGAGGGGAAGTGTGGGTGGTAGTGGTGATGGGGTAGTGTGAGGGGTAGTGGTGAAGTGGTAGCGTGGGTGGTAGTGGTGGAGGGGTAGTGTGCTTGGTAGTCGTGGAGTTGTAGTGTGGGAGGCAGTGGTGAAAGGGTAGATACGGGTGGTAGTGGTAGAAGGGTAGTGTGGGTGGTAGTGGTGAAGCGGTAGTGTGGGTGGTAGTGGTGAAGCGGTAGTGTGGGTAGTAGTGGTGGAGGGGTAGTGTGGGTGGTAGTGATGGAGGGGTAGTGTGGGTGGTAATGGTGAAGGGGTAGTGTGGGTGGTAGTGGTGGAAAAGTATTGTGGGTGGTAGTGGTGGAGGGGTAGTGTGGGTTGTAGTAGTGGACAGGTAGTGTGGGTGGTAGTGGTGGAAGGGTAGTATGAGTTGTAGTGGTGAAGGGGTAGTGTGGGTGGTAGTAGTGAAGGGGTAGTGTGGGTGGTAGTAGTGAAGGGGTAGTGTGGGTGGTAGTAGTGGCAGGGTAGTATGAGTGGTAGTTTTTTTTATTTTTATTTTTATAAATTACACAAATACAAGAACACACAAAACAACGCAAACCTGTACACATCAAGTATACCAATGAAGGAACAGTACACAGGGATAAACAGTCTGTACACTAAACAATAACAGTAACCGCAAAACAAACACAAGCGCTGAACAAAATAAAAACGCATTGAAGCAATGGGCTAAACAGTACAGGGAATTAAGTGCTAAAACAGTACATGGAAACAATAGGCTAAACAGTTCATATCTACATAGCAACACAGAACATAGCAAAGAAAATTACATGAAAAATAAAGAAAACAATAAAGTACATAAATAACATTTAAACACACCGGGAACCAAGAACACAAAACATACACAGACGTGGACATAGAATCCACGTGCACAAAACCACGCCTTACCACACACACAGAAGAACAAAGGAGCATAGGACCATACACGCGCTACCCAGGAAAATGACATACACTAAATGAGAAGAAAGTATGTACACACACACTAAACACACCCTAAACAACAACACTCATACCACCCCACACCACCACGACACACCACACAGCACCCAAGCACGCCAAAATAATGGGTCACAGGCCAAAGCGAAACACGGCCACAAAAGAACAATAGAAAACAGTGCAGCAGAAAACCCAGGCCCACGCTGGAGCCAAAACCCCCCTCAAAACCACACACCCACACGCATACGGACACAACCGGCACCCGGAGGTACGGAAACACCACACACACACAGGAGCAGCAGCATCTCAAGGGGGAGACACACAATCACACGCAACCCCCGCCAAGGACACCCAAAGAAGCGGAAAGGGAGCGCATAGCAAAGCAAACCCCGAAACCCCCCAACCCCTCTAAACTCCCATCGACACCCCAACCCCACCCAAGACGAGAACATCACCTTCCCACCAAGGCACCTACCGACCCAAAGGCAACCCCACAAACATAGGCATCTGTGAACCACCGACCAAACTCCTCCAGAAAAGCGCGCTGCAACCACCACCAGGTAAACCGCATGCGCCCCCGTAAAAATCCTAAAATTCGGGCAACCCCAAAACCCTCCCGCCTCCCAACCCACACACAAAACACATAATCAGCAACCAAAACACATAATGTATTACGCACCCTCAGCGGATAAGCCGGAAAATACAAAACAAAAACTGCAAAACATCACCCCGACAACCCGGACCACAAAACACCTCCAGGACATCCCAAAACCAGTCCACCAACCCCTGTAACCGGACACAAAAATAAAATACATGCACCTGCGGTTCACTTAAACCACAATGAACACACGCCCCAGAAACACGCAAGCCAAGCATACACAACCGCTCATTTGTCACCAGCGACAAATGCAGAACCCGAAACAGCAATTCACGCTGCTGAGGCGCCAAGACCCGTGCCCCCAAACACGACCAGATACCACCCCCAATCCCAACACGGGAATAAGCCCTCCACTCGAGGCCGCACCCGGGGCAACAACACCCCATACACAGCCTTGCATGAGGACAGAAACCCAGGATGGCGGCAGAGCTCCCGAAGAATCCCCACGGCCCAAGAATAAACAGGGGGGGGGGGGGTAAACAAGGCGACCTCCTGACAAACCCCCAAATTAACCAAAAAACTGAAGCGAAGCGAGCAGAAAAAAACACCCAGCGTATTCAACCCCCCACCGAGAGCCAGCCCCCGACGCAACGAGACCCAGAAGAGGGCCTTGGCCTTCGTTAAGACGTCAGGAATGCCAACACCCCCCTCTCTCACCCCTAACACCAACGTCGAACGGCGCACCGGTTGATAACGCCCACACCATACATATCTATACACCACACTCTCCAAACTCAAGGCCTTCCGACGATCCAACGGGAAACATCGAGCCACAAACCAGACACGCGACAAGACCTTACACGCAACAAGCAGTCCCCTCTGATAAATCGTCAAGGGACGACGCGACAAAAGGCCAACTGCAACACCAACCGACCGAGAGACAGCACCCCAATTCCACTCCAAGGAGTGGTCATAGGAGGCAAACCAAGTAACCCCAAGAACCCGAATCGAGGAGACCACCGGAAACCACGACCTATCCCACACCAGGCGGGAGGCCCACGCACCGATCCCCATCAACCCCGACTTCGCCCGATTAAGAACGGCCCCCGTAGCGACTCAAACCGCAGGAGAACGTCCTGGACAGCTTCAACAGAACCCTCCGAAGCTACAAATAGAATGGTGTCGTCAGCATACCCGCAAACGGGTAGCCGGAGACCGGACGGCAGACAAGGAGGCACAATCAAGGAACACGCTTTCACCGCCCGGAAAAGAGGTTCCTGAAAAATCACATACAAAAGCATGGACATGGGACACCCCTGACGAACGGAACGGCAAATAGGAAAAAATGAGCTAAAAAACCCATTCACACAAACGCGACTGCGACTCCGGACATACAACAAACGGACCCACCCCACAAACACCACCGGAAAACCAAGCCTCTCCATAGCACTAAAAACAAACTCTAAAGACACCCGATCAAAGGCCTTGGACCAGTCCAAGCTGATCATAGCCGCCGAAAGCCGATACTCGGACGCATAGAGAAGCACGTCACGAAGTAAGGCATTGCAATGCATCAGGGCACGGCCAGGCACACCACAAAATTGCTCCATAGAGACCACCGACGCAACGACACCCCGACATCGACGCGCTAAAACCTTAGAAAGAATTTTATAATCACATTTAAGAGCGTAATAGGCCTCCAATTGGAAAACAACTGCAAATCGCCCGGCTTCGGGAGCAGCCGCACGATCCCGTCACAAAAGGAATCAGGCAGAGCACCCAAACGCAAACACGCCTGCACCACTTCCAAAAGCACCCCCCCAACACATCCCAAAAGGTAAGGTAGAACTCAATGGGCAGGCCATCCGCACCCGGCACTCTCCCAGAACGAAACGACCGAACCACCTCCAGGAGCTCCACCGTGGAAACATCCTGCACCAACCGGTCACACTCCGAGCGCGACAAACCGGGGAAGCACCTGTCCAAAAAGGAACCCGCGAGCACACTATCCCATGCACCTCCCCATAGAGTGCCTCCAACTCCTGCCGCGCGGTAAGCAGAACACCCTCTGTGCTAGAAATCACAGACCCATCAGGCCGCCGAAGGCCCTTGAGAAGAACGGAACCCCTAGCAGCCTTCTCCCTCCCTAAAAGAAAGGGAGAGAGCCTCTCCCCATCCACCCGCTCAGCTACACGAGCACGCACGCGAACACCGTCAGCCAACACCGCACGCAAATCACAAATACGCTCCTTACACTCAGCAATCTCACTAAAGCAGTCAACCCCAGCATTCAACTGCACATATAAAGAAGACAAACGCGCCTGAAGTAACGCAGCAGACCAAACCTCCCGGCAGCCTCCCGCTTAGCAACAATCCCAAAAAACCTCCGACACTCCACCTTACACCACTCCCACCAAACGAACAAAGAGGAGAAATCAGCCTTCCGGGCAACGATGCCAACCCACCAGGCCCGAAACTGCGCACAAATACGTGGACAACGCAATAACCGACAATTAGTTTCCACCACCCAGGCCCCACCCGCACCTGACTCCGGACACCAACCCGGACAACCACCAACAATGATCCGAGAAAGCCACCGGGACCGTGCGAAAATCAAAAACCGAACACTCCCCACCAGAAACATAGAACCTATCCAACCTAGAACTCGCCCCACGCACAGCGAAGGTATACTCCAACGAGCCGCCACACAAAACAGCCGCATCGCGAAACCCGCACGCACGCAAAACCTCAATTAAAGCGGCCGAAAATTCCGAGGGTGAGCACTAGAGCAATCCCTCACACACGAACACAATAAAATCCCCCCCAAAGATCAAATCCCGCGTATCATGCCGCAGGTATGGCAAAAGCCCCTCCCGAAAAAACAGCTCCCGGTCCTGATGATGCGCCACCCAGAAGGGGCGTACACTGTCAATAACGGAATCACAACCCCAAATACTCAGCCCGAACAAACAAGACCCGCCCTTCTTCATCCATTTCCGTGTGAAGCACGGAAATAGATGCCCTCCGCGAAAACAACATCAGCGTTCCCCCAAAGGACGTCCTCGGCGGGTTCAACACAACATTACTCAGCACACAACCCCTGCAACACAGACACATCCCGAACATTGTGCTCTTGGATCAGAGCCACATCCACCCGCTGCTCCCGAAGCACATCCACAAGGCCCAATTGGACCGCCAAAGCATTCAGACCACGAACATTCAAAGACGCACAAACAATAGCAGGCGCCATCGAACCCATTAATGACCCCCAGCCCCTCCAGGACCACCAGAGGGCACAGAGCCACCCACTGCAGAGGCGCCGTCATCATCCTGAGGCTCAAACTGCCGCCGCCCCACCGTCGGGGAATCCACCATAATGCCGGCCTCTGATCCCGCAGGAGGCGGACAGTGCCGGCATCACCCAGCGAAGCACGCCGAGACCCCACTGCCACTGAC
Organism: Procambarus clarkii; assembly: GCF_040958095.1. Taxonomy (NCBI): domain Eukaryota; kingdom Metazoa; phylum Arthropoda; class Malacostraca; order Decapoda; family Cambaridae; genus Procambarus; species Procambarus clarkii. Next base: position 38,590,012 of record NC_091179.1, read on the forward strand.
CAGGTATCACCAACGTCCACCACCGACGAGGAATTCTTGCTGCCAACCGGCACTGCATCACTTCCGGAATCCATATCAGACACAGGAGAATTAGGAGGAGGAGGGGGGGCACCACCCAAGGCACAACTCCACGAAGCCTCAATCCGTTTGCCAGGGGGCTCTCGACTGTGAGCGCGCCCCCGCAACGCGCTTCCGGCGAGGAGCAAGGGAGGTCAACACCCCCTCATGGAACGCACCCTCAGGGGGAGCAGAAAGCGGACTCGCAATGCATGCAACAGGAACGCCGGCACCAACGACGACGCTTCCATCACCCTCAGCGAATGCATCGCCTACAACGGGAGGCACCGAGACGACACTCCCAACACCACGCCCGTTCACCAACGAAGCACCAGGAACAGGATGCACCTCCACATCCACCGGAAGTAGAAGACGGGAATCAGGAGCAGCCACGTCCTCCACCACAGCTGGCACAGGAGACAATACAGGCACAGACGAACCAGCAGGCACAACAGTCGCAGGTGCACCACCAGGCACAACAGTCGCAGGTGCACCACCAGGCACAACAGTCGCAGGTGCACCACCAGGCACAACAGTCGCAGGTGCACCACCAGGCACAGCAGTCGCAGGTGCACCACCAGGCACAGCAGTCGCAGGTGCACCACCAGGCACAACAGTCACAGGTGCACCACCAGGCACAACAGTCGCAGGTGCACCACCATTCACACCCCCACGCCGAGGACCGGCCAGGGATGCACCATCCTCACGGAGGGGGAAAAATCCCCCACACTGAATACAGAAGCAGTCTCCATTCGAGGAACCTCACACTGGGCAGCGTCATGGCCCTCCTCCCCACAGCGGAAGCACATGCGGGCCTGCCCTGGATAGAAAACTCGGAGCGGAAGACCACAGCACATAACCTTGGAGGGGATGGGCTCCTTGAGGCGCATATGCAGCGTGCGAGTACCCAGCCGGAGGCCCGCAGCCGCCCGGCACTAAACAAGTTGTACCGATGACGCAACACCGTACCATACCTCGTAAACACAGAAGAAAGCTCCACCTCAGGAAACGTAACAGGTACCCCGTGCACGCTCACAAAGGTCAGTGGACCCCACGGATCAGAGACAGTCACAGACACAGCCGAATGAGGAAGGGGAGTCGTCCGCTCGTTCGAACACCCCACAAACCGCTCGTATCCAGGTGACATGGCAAACGTCACCGCCACGCGAGTGGGAGAAAATTTCTCGAGACCGAGGAGATCCTTAATATCCACCTGAAGGACATCCAAAAGCGCAGCCGCCACTAGTTCCCAATCCACCAGCGCAGAGAACTCAAGCCGAGCAGTATTTTTTTTTTTTTTTTTTTTATTTTTACATGCAAGCATGCGTATAATTTACAAGAAAAACAGAACAAATATAACATAGAACAAAAGTACAAAGCACACATATGTACAAGGACAAAGGAACAAATCAATAGAAGACCAGCCAGAAGGGCTGACCACAAAACAAAAATGCATATACAAACAAAACACAAATATAAACACAGCGTAAGACAAACATAAGGGAAAACCCCAGGACAAAATGCACACAAAACAAGTCTGCTAACATCTCAAACACATACAGAGCGGCGAGAAACATACAAGAATAAGGACAAGAACAATAAAGAAAACAGATCCGCCATAACAAAGTGGCAAAACATAGTGGCAAAACATAACAAAGAGCACACGCCAACAGCCTGAAGGGCACACAATATGACAAGTGCACACGACATCCACAACCGAACACACAAATGCATAGGAACCGCACCCCCCCCCCCCCCACGAGCCATACAAGAAAACCCACAATACAAACCGGAGCACGCAGGAATCGGGAAACAATACCCACCCCACCCACTCACATACACACCCCACAACCATGCACACCACAGGCAACACAAAATACATAGAAATCACTTGCGAGGAACAACGTGAGAAATGTACTTCTCCGGGAAAAGATCACGAGGATACTTCACCTTGTAAGCTTCCCAGACAAGATCTTCAAGGTCGGTAGGGTTTTTGATCCCCCGCTCTCGAGCGGGTATCATAAACTCAGGAACATCTATTACTGGCGGCATCGGCCAACGCCTAAGGTCACTGACGCAAGTCGCATAACGAGGCTTGGGAGCGCCATCCACGCCCTTCGAGGAAGCAGACGACACTGGAGAAGCGGACGAGGGTCGCCGAGCCTGCCACGCCTTCGCCATCGGAGCAGGGGCCGGACGCTGAGACGATAGCACCTCCACGGATACCTCAGGAGACACGGAAGGGACTGCAGGAAACGGAAGAGGCGGCAAGACCGCTGCCGAGGAAACGGGTAACGAGGAAGGGGCCACAGAACATCCAGAGCGAGCATCCTTTCTCAACATCACCACCAGGCCACCCCGCTCACCACCAACTACAGCAGGGGGAACCACCACCCACGAAGAACCGGAGCCATCCGACGCAGGCAACGCACCTGAAACAGGACCCTCGGACACCGGACCAGAAGTCGAGGCCGAAACACCGGCACCGGCATCCTCAGGCAAGTGTACCTCCGCCACCACCGTAGTGTGCACCACATCCGGAGGCACCCCACCTTCAACGGAAGGACCACACTCGTTGAAGTCGCCAACTTCAGCCCACGCAGAAGAACGCCGGGAACGCTTAGGCTCGGGCCGCACATCATCAGACCCGGAGGCAGACTCAGCGACCCGCGCAGCAGCAGCCGAGCGAACCGACACACGCCGCAGTACGGCAGCATCCTCAACCACACGGGGCATCATGCCAGGCACAGGAGGGAATGCCGGATCCACCCAGCTCCCAGCACAGCCGGAACAGACGGCGAGGGTGCAGGGACCGGGACAGACACAGCAGAGGAAGAACTGGAAGACGAGGGGTTCGAGCAAACGGCAGTCGGAAGAGGCTCAGGGACTCCAGCCGGAGCACTAGGCGAGGACACAACCTCCGGAGGAGATGCGCCAACAACAGGGGGCACAACAGGCGGAGCAACAGCTGATACAGAGGGCACCTCCTCAGCCGAAGAGACGTCCACACCCACCGAATCATCCCCCACAGGAAGGGGCGGAAAATCCTCCTCACTGAAGAGATTCACTGGTGCAACAGCAGGCGCAGAACAGTCCGCAGCCTGATGGCTCAAAAGACCACAACGATAACACGTCCGCGGCTGACGGGCGTAAAACACCCGAACGTTGTACCCCATAAGGCGCACAGAGGACGGAATATCCGCCCGGAGTCTCATGCCCAGGGTGCGAATGTTAGACCTCACACCCTTAAGAGGACTAGAAGACACCACGTTCACTCTAAAACTAACAACTGCGCCAAACCGGCCGAAATACCGCCGTAGCAGAGCCTCTGGAAACTCCAAGGGAGCCCCATGCACACTGATGTAAGTAGGCGCACCACTCCTATCCGAGAGGGTGACAGTGCCCGCACCATCCGGCAGGGGCAGTGTCCGCCCCTCGTATCGCCGGAGAAAATCGCGATACGCCACCTCCTCTGCAAACTTCACAATTGCCCTACGGGCCGTTACCAACTCGACCCCATAAATTGCAAACACAGGGACAGAGAGCATTTCACAAGCCAGGGCAATCTCCGGGTAACCATCCCGCACAGAGAACTCAAGTCCCACAGACTGAGCACGGACGACAGGGAGTAGAGGGACCCCCATCGTAACGCCACGTCAGCACAGGCGAGCAAAGACACACCCGCCCCCAACCGGCCGAAACGGGCAAACAACACCAACTGCTGGAGCGCCGATTCAACACGTCCGCCCCTTACCGAAGCTAGGGCCAGACTCAGGGTAGTGTGAGTGGTAGTGGTGAAGGGGTAGTGTGAGCCGTAGTGGTGGAGGGTTAGTTTGAGGGGGAAGTTGTGGTAGGGTAGTGTAGGTTGTAGTGGTGAAGGGATAGTATGGGTGGTAGTGGTAAAGGAGTAGTGTGGGTGATAGTGGTGAAGGGGTAGTGTTGGTAGTAGTGGTGGAGGGGTAATGTGGCAAGCAGTGGTGAAGGGATAGTGTGGGTGGTAGTGGTGAATGGTAGTATGGGTGGTAATGGTGAAGGGGTAGTGTGGGTGGTAGTGGTGGAAGGGTAGTTTCGGTTGTAGTGGTGGAGGGGTAGTGTGGGTTGTAGTGGTGAAGGGGTAGTGAGGGTGGTAGTGGTGGAGGGGTAGTGTGGGTGGTTGTGGTGGAGGGGTAGTGTGGGTTGTAATGGAGAAAGGGTAGTGTGGGTTGTAGTGGTGGAGGGGTAATGTGGGTGGTAGTGGTGGAAGGGTATTGTGAGTGGAAGTGGTGGAAGGGTATTGTGAGTGGAAGTGGTGGAGGGGCAGTGTTCATGGTAGTGATAAAGGGGTAGTGTGGGTGGTAGTGGTAAAGTAGTAGTGTGGGCGGTAGTGGTGAAGGGGTAGTGTGGGTAGGAGTGGTGGAGGGGGTAGTGTTGGTGGTAGTGATGAAGGGGTAGTGTGGGTGGTAGTGTTGGAGGGTAGTATGGTTGGTAATAGTGAAAGGGAAGTAGTGGTGGAGGGGTAGTGTTGGTGGTAGTGATGAAGGGGTAGTGTGGGTGGTAGTGGTGAATGAGTAGAGTGGGTAGTAGTGGTGGAGGGGCAGTGGGGTGGTTGTGGTAAAGGGGTAGTGTGGGTGGTAGTGGTGGAGGGGCAGTGAGGTGGTTGTGGTAAAGGGGTAGTGTGGGTGGTAGTGGTGGAGGCGGAGTGTGAGTGGCAGTGGTGGAAAGGTAGTGTGGGTGGTAGTGGTGAAGGGGTAGTGTGAGTGGTAATGGTGGAGGGGTAGTGTGGGTGGTAGTGGTGAAGGATTAGTGTGGGTGGTAGTTGTGGAAAAGTATTGTGGGTGGTAGTGGTTGAGGGGTAGTGTGGGTTGTAGTAGTGGACAGGAAGTGTGGGTGGTAGTGGTAAAGGGGTAATGTGGGTGGTAGTAGTGGAATGGTGTTGTGAGTGGAAGTAGTGGAGGGGCAGTGTGCATGGTAGTGATGAAGGGGTAGTGTGGGTAGTAGTGGTGAAGGAGTAGTGTGGGTGGTAGTGGTGAAGGGGTAGTGGTGAAGGGTAGTATGGGTGGTAATGGTGGGTGTTAGTGGTGGAAGGGTAGTTTGGGTTGTAGTGGTGGTGGAGTAGTGTGGGTTGTAGTGATGAAGGGGTAGTGTGGGTGGTAGTGGTGGAGGGGTAGAGTGGGTGGTTGTGGTTGAGGGGTAGTGTGGGTGGAAGTGGAGAAGGGGTAGTGTGAGTGGTAGTGGTGGAGGGGTAGTGTAGGTGGTAGTGGTGGAAGGGTATTGTGAATGGTAGTGGTAGAGGGGCAGTCTGGGTGGTAGTGCTGGAGGAATAGTGTGCGTGGTAGTAGTGGAGGGGTAGTGTGGGTGGTAGTGGTGGAGGCGAAGTGTGGGAGGCAGTTGTGAAGGGGTAGTGTGGGTGGTAGTGGTGGAAGAGTAGTGTGGGTGGTAGTGGTGAAGGGGTAGTGTGGGGTGGTAGTAGTGAAGGGGTAGTGTGGGTGATAGTGGTGAAGGTGTAATGTGGGTAGGAGAGGTGGAGGGGTAGTGTGGGTGGTAGTGGTGAAGGGGTAGTGTGGGGTGGTAGTGGTGAAGGGGTAGTGTCAGTGGTAGTGGTGAAAGTGTAGTGAGGGTTGTAGTGGGGGAATAGTAGTGTGGGTGGTGGTGGTGGTGGAGGGGCAGTGTGGGTGGTGGTGGTGGAGGTGTAGTGTGGGTGCTAGTGGTGACGGGGTAGTGAAGGTGGTAGTGGTGGAGGGATAGTGTAGGTGGTAGTGGTTTAGGGGTAGTGTGGGTGGTTGTGGAAGAGGTGTAGTGTGGGTGGTAGTGGAGAAGGGGTAGTGTAGGTGGTAGTGGTTTAGGGGTAGTGTGGGTGGTAGTGGTAGAAGGGTATTGTGAGTGGTAGTGCTGGAGAGGCAGTGTGGGTTGTACTGGTGGAGGGGTATTGTGGGTGGTTATAGTGGACAGGTAGTGAGGGTGGTAGTATTGAAGGAGTGGTATGTGTTGTAGTGGTGAAGGAGTAGTGTCGGTGGTAGTAGTAGAGGGGTAGTGTGGGTGGTAGTGGTGGAAGCGTAGTGTGGGTGGTAGTGGTGGAAGGGTAGTGTGGCTGGTAGTGGTGGAGGGGTAGTGTGGGTGGAAGTGGTGAAGAGGTAGTGTGGGTGGTGGTGGTGCATGGGCAGTGTGGGTGGTAGTGGTGGAGGGGTAGTGTGGGTGGTAGTGATGAAGGGGTAGTGTGGGTGGTAGTGATGAAGGGGTAGTGTGGGTGGTAGTGATGGAGACGGAGTGTGGGTGGCAGTAGTGGAGGAGTAGTGTGGGTGGTAGTGCTGGAGGAGTATTATGGGTGGTAGTAGTGGAGAGATAATGTTGTTGGTAGTGTTGGAGGGGTGGTATGGGTTGTAGTGGTGAAGGAGTAGTGTGGGTTGTAGTAGTGGAGGGGTAGTTTGGGTGGTTGTGGTGAAGGGGTAGTGTGACTGGTAGTGGTGAAGGGGTAGTGTGGGTGGTAGTGGTTAAAGGGTAAAGTGGGTTGTAGTGCTGAAGGGGTAGTGTGCGTGGTAGTGGCTGAGGCGTAGTGTGGGACGCAGTGGTGAAGGGGTAGTGTGGGTGGTAGTGGTGGGAGGGTAGTTTGGGTTGTAGTGGTGGAGGGGTA
>NC_091179.1:38597175-38649675 GCF_040958095.1 Procambarus clarkii
CGTTCGGCTTCTCCTGTTGAGACACTGGAGTCCGTTGCCCGGTACGTAGTTGCTGGGACACCGGTCTCTTTAAGTCAGAAGCGTAAGCCTGGCTCCTCTCCTTCCTCTTCCCCGGCGGGTAAGAAGGCTTCGCTTTCTTCCTCAGCTCCTCCTTCTGGCTCTGTTGCTCCTTCCACTCCCGTTTCAGTGCTTGCGCCCCCTGTTCCTGCTATGGAGGTTTCTTTGGCCCCTGCTTCCCTTTCGGTTGCTGCTCTTGCTGGGGTGCGCTCCTCTCTTTCTACTCCCCCTCTTCCTGCTGCTGTCCTTGACTGCTCCTCTCCGTTGTCTCCTCCTCCTCCTCCTCCTCCTCCTCCTCCTCCTCCTCCGGACCCTGCCCGCCCACCTCTGATCTGTTCTCCCGTTTCCTTCCCTCCGTCTTTGCTCAGTTTACCCATGCCCCCTAACCCTGACTTTGCTGACCCTGATCCCGACCCTGATATTCTTTAACGTGCTCTGTTGGTCTTTCGCCTTTGTTTCTTCCTTGTTCTCTGTTTTTGTCCTTTCTCTTCTCGTCGTTGTCCATTCTTCAATGGAACGTTCGAGGTTATTACGCCAATTTCCTCGAACTCCAACTTCTGGTTTCGCGGTTTTCGCCCCTTTGTGTCTGTCTCCAGGAGCCGATGCTTGGTGCTCGTCCTGGTCGTTTTCGTGGCTATTCCTTTCTCTCCCCCCCCCCAGCCATTGCTGGGGCTTCTAATTCTTCTGCTCTCTTGATTCGGGCTGATGTTCCCTTTGTTCCTTTACTTTTTCCTTCGCCTCTCCATTGTTCTGCTGCTCGTATCTTTGTGGGGAAATGGTACACAGTTTGTTCCATTTATCTCCCCCCGAGTGTCCCGCTCTCTCTTCCTGATTTGAAACACCTCCTAGACTCCTTGCCGGAGCCTGTGCTCCTGCTGGGTGACTTCAATTGTCGTCATTCTCTTTGGGGTGACGTTCTGACGAATACCCGGGGTCGCCTCCTTGAGCCGTTTCTCCTCTCTTCTTCCCTGTCTCTTCTGAATTCTGGTGAGCCCACTCATTTGGACTCTCGAACTCGCACCCTTTCTTGTCTTGATCTTTCTCTCTGCTCTTCTTCTCTTTACTTAGATTTCACATGGCAGGTTCTTGATGACCTCCATGGAAGTGATCATTTCCCCATCCTTGTTTCCTTTTTCTCTTTTCGCCCTTCCCTCTCTTTCCCTAGGTGGCAGTTTGCTAAGGCGGACTGGACCCTGTTTTCCCTCAGTGCTACTCTCTCTGACCTCTCCCTTCTGCCCCTCTCTCGCGCTCTCCTCCTTTTTCATGACACTGTCTTCGACGCTGCCCTCCGCTCTATTCCTCGCTCTTCCTCTCGGGGTCCACGGAAGTGCGTTCCCTGGTGGAATGCGGACTGTGCTCGGGCTGTCCGCTGTAAGCGTGCAGCCTGGAAGAAGCACCGCCGTAGGCAGACGACCGATTCTTTTCTTTTCTTTCGGAAAGCGAGTGCGGTGGCCCGTAGGGCCATCCGTACGGCTAAACGTGAATGTTGGGCATCTTATGTCTCGACAATTACGTCCGAAACCCCTCTGGCCCAGATCTGGAAGCGTATCCGCAAGATAGCGGGCAAGTTCGTTCCCGATGTTTCACCGGTCCTTCACCTCCATGATACTCTTGTGGCGGACCCGTTGCAGGTCGCTTCCGAACTGGGTTCCCACTTTTCTTCTGTTAGCTCTGGTCTTCATCTTCCCCAATCTTTCCTTCTTCGTAAACCTGTCCTTGAGTCTCGTCCTTTAGATTTCTGCACTCATCTTCAGCTTCCCTATAATGATCCCTTCTCTCTCTCTGAACTTCGTTCTGCCCTGGCCCTCTGCGGTTCTACGGCGGCGGGCTCCGATGGTATTCATTATGAGATGCTTCGCCATCTCCCTCCGAGCACGTCTCAGTATTTACTGAGTCTGTATAATCGGATCTGGGAGTCGTCGTCAGTCCCTGAGGACTGGCTCGATGCCGTTGTCCTCCCTGTTCGCAAACCAGGGTCTCTGGGTACTTCCCCTAAGGACTTTCGCCCTATTGCTCTCACAAGTTGTGTCTGCAAACTCTTTGAACGTATGGTTAACGTTCGTCTGATGTGGTTCCTGGAACACCATCACCTCCTCTCCCCTTCTCAATTTGGTTTCCGCAAGTGCCGCAGCACGACAGATGTCCTGGTGAACTTGGAGGTCTATATACGTACTGCTTTTGCTGCGAAGACCTCCGTTGTTGCCGTCCTTTTTGACCTAGAAAAGGCTTACGACACCACTTGGCGTTATCATATCCTATCTCAACTTCATTCTTTTGGCCTTCGTGGTCATCTCCCTCTCTTTCTCCGCAGCTTCCTCTCTCGTCGTTCCTTTCGGGTGCGCCTTGGTACCGCTCTCTCTCCCCCTTTTCAGCAATACGAAGGTGTGCCCCAGGGTAGTGTTCTGAGCACTACTCTTTTTCTGGTTGCCCTCAATGGTCTTCTTTCCTCTCTTCCTTCTGGTGTCTTCTCCGCTCTCTATGTCGATGATCTTACCCTTTGTTGTCAGGGTGATGATTCGCCTCTCCTTCAACGCCGGCTTCAACTTGCGATTGATGCCGTGTCGTCTTGGGCCACAGGTCATGGCTTCAAGTTCTCTACTTCTAAGACTTGTGCCATGACTTTTACGCGGAAACGGGTTGTTCTTCGTCCCTCTTTGTCACTTTATGGTCATCCCCTTGAATACAAAGATTCCGCGAAGCTTTTGGGGTTATTCCTTGACACTCGTTTGTCTTGGTCTCCCCATATCTCTTACCTCCGTGTTGAGTGCTCTAAGTCCCTTACCCTCCTTCGGGTCTTGTCCCATACTTCTTGGGGGGCAGATAGGCGCACTCTCCTTGCTTTACATTCCTCTCTCGTCCTGTCTAAGCTCGATTATGGTTGCCCTGCTTACTCGTCTGCTTCTCCTTCTACTCTTCGCCGTCTTGATGCTTTGCACCATACTGGGTTGCGCCTCAGTTCTGGTGCCTTTCGTTCGACTCCCGTCCTTAGCTTGTATGTTGACACTGGCTTCCTGTCTCTCCAGGACCGCCGTGATCGCTACTGTCTTCGCTATCTTGCGCGGTCCTTGCAACATCCTTCCTCTCGTCTCTGTCGTGCTTTAACTTTTACCCCTCCTGCGGTTCCTGTTCCTCTTCACCACCTCCCTCTTTCTGTCCGGTTATCTCGCCTGCAGGATTCTCTTTCCGTTCGTATTTCTGATGTTTCTCCTCGTGTTGTTCCTTCTTTGCCCCCGTGGAGGGTCCCTCTTCCGCGGTTTTGTACATCCTTGACTCGTATCACTAAAGCTTTTACCCCTCCTACAGTTCTAAAACGCCTTTTCCTCGAGCACTTTTCTTCTCACTCCCGCTCCGTTTCTGTCTTCACCGATGGGTCTAAGTCAGCGGACGGTGTTGGCTACTCTGTTGTTTTTCCTGATCGCACTTATATGTGTCGCTTGCCTCCGGAGACTAGCATCTTTACAGCGGAACTTTATGCTATTCTCTATGCTCTTCGTCTCCTGCTTTCTCGTTGTCAGTCTTCCTTTGTGGTTGTTGTTGACTCTCGTAGTGCCCTCATGGCTCTCGGGTGCTTTAATCCAGTTCATCCGGTAGTTGTCGAGATCCAGCATTGGCTGTTTCTCGTTCACAGTAAATTTAAGTCGGTTGAGTTTTGTTGGGTTCCCAGCCATATTGGCGTGTCTTTAAATGAGCGTGCGGATGCTGCCGCTAAGGAAGCTGTCCGCTCTTGTCCCATCTCTCGTAAAGGCATTCCGTATTCCGACTTTTACCCGGTTATCCATTCCTCAGTCCTTACCCGTTGGCAGGCTTCTTGGTTGTCTGTTACTGGTAACAAGCTACGTACTCTTAAATGTTGTGTTTCCTCGTGGCCGTCCTCCTTCCACCGTAACCGGCGGTGGGAAACAGCTCTAGCGAGGTTGCGTATTGGCCATACTCGCTTAACCCATGGTCACTTGATGGAGCGCCGCCCTGCTCCTTATTGTCCTAGTTGCATTGTCCCTCTTACGGTCGTGCATGTCCTTCTTGAATGTCCTGACTTCCAGGACGAGCGTGTGTCTTGCTTTCCGACCGCCCCTCGCGGTCACCTGTCCCTCGATAGAATTCTTGGTGACTCGGATACTTTTGATATCGTTCGCCTTATGCGTTTTTGTTCTCGTATTGGCATCCTTGGTGATATTTAGCGCCCTCTGATTATTTTGCGTATTTGATGGTGCTACATAGCCTTCCCGGTTTGGTGCCTTCTTTTGATAATTACTTACTTACTTGAGGCTCTGCAGTGCAGGATCGTCTATCACTTAGGCAGACCGCCTCGGCCATTTCCTCGACTGGGCTTGTAAAAGCTGTGGGAACCGACCTGTTAGATTTATATTTATTTAATTTATATGAATTTATATAAAATTTATATTTACGTTAATTTATATATTTCGATAGCAATTTGTATGATGTTTAGCAGACTATATTTCTGCAATTATTCTCACAAATCGATCCTTACACATTAGGGGGGGGGGGATATTCAATTTATATATATGCAGCCAATCAATCTACAGTATTAAACTACATATATTAATAAATAAATTTTGGAGGTGCCTTATCTTATTGTATGGTAGGCTTAGTCCTCCAGGTATAACTAGGATGTAGACACTAAATAATCATTTGGGTGAGGCTAGCATCCACCACCAAGTAACTGATGTACCAAGATTAATTCTTGCTTCCTTTTCTTGTTCCTGTCAAAGGGCACTAGCTGTAAGCCGGAATCCTAATATATGACAGCTATATCAGATAAAACATTTATATATTACTATATAAGGACCAAGGCTTAATTACCTGGGTTGAGCCATTCGTTTGTGATCAAACCGGAATTAATCTTATCTAGCTAACATTACTGGCCAATAATGACTTAGATAAGATTTCGGAAAGACACTACCCTTGTGGTTGTTGACAGCGTGTTGATGGTAGAAGCATTAATTTGATCTCCATAACACTTCGTCCAAGAGAATTATAGGAGCGGAATTTGCTCCAACGACTCAGTCTTTTTTAACAATAGTTGACCTTCACCACTGACGCCTGGCTCTCCTTGTCCAGATGTCAATAAGTGATAGAAGGGTCACATTTACTCTATTTTGATACTAATAATTAAGTTAACTCAAATGAGATGTTTTAATGATGTAATAAGTCCAAAGACTACTCTATTAAGTATAACTCCGAACAGAATAGCTGGTGAATTTATAGTACTATGTGGCAATGATATCCCATTTTCTATTGATGGAAAATTCCAATACAAGCTACATTTTCTATGAGCTAACTTGTGTATACAACAGCAGCAATATTATCTGCATATTGAATTTAATATTAGTAAATAGTGTCGGGTTTTCCGACAAAAGCACCTTAATCACCTTCAGTGATTAAGTGCTTAATTGCACACTAATTTCTCTATCAGCTATTTCACCCTGTCAGAGTAAAAGAGACAAATGGATGTGACAGCATGTGTGTGTATATATGTATTTATATATAAATATATGTGTGTGTGTGTGTGTATGTCTATGTATGTGTATTAAATATATATGGAAGTTGATCAGAATTACATTTCACCTTTGTAAATGCACATTAATGACTCTATGTAAAAGACACATCAAACACTTTATGTAGGGCATACATAAGTCTGTGTATCTATGTATTTACGTATGTAGGTTAGCTTAGACATTAAAAGAAACGAATCACCTTCTGTGACTGATTGTTCAATAAATCCCTGAACTATATGTTTAACACATCTCTAACCCTGTCCATGGAGGGCAGAAGGAAATGTATATATGCTGGTTAGCATTGTAAATGTGTGGCCACGTCTGTGGTAGAAAATAATAATAATAAAAAAATCCTCAACACACAAAGATACTGTAACAATGCAACAGTCGAGAACAAATTCACAATATCCAGCTGCAGCAGCCACGTGCAAACACGAAGATGCGGAGCAACACGTCCACCTCTCATCATTTTCGCCCATTCTCTCTCTATCTCTGTTTCTCTCTCTCTCAGCACCCCCCATATGTGTTGTATGTGGAAGCTGAAGTTCAGTTTCTTGTCTATGTATAGGTCTAGGAACTTTTCCATAATTGTTATTGCTAATGTTAACATTGTCTATCTGAAGCTGAATTTGATTTGAGGATTTTTTCCAAATAAAACGTAGTCGGTCTTTTTTATGTTTGGTGGGAGTTTGTTGATTTACATCCATGAGTGAACTTTTTAACTTTGTTATTTACATTATTATTTAGTGCAATTGGGTTGGGGTCTGAATAGATGTAGTATCGTCAGCACTTATCTTTACACTTTCTGGAAGTATCTAAGTATCAACTGAAGTATCTTCATACTTGAGTTAAACCTTAGTAGATATTTTATGAACCATTCCCTAAGTTTCGGAGGCAAACGAAAATGAAATTCACATGAAATGAATTGTTACCATCACTAATAATGTTGTGTTTTCTCGGTCTAGCTTCAGACATGGTCATGTTACAATTGTGTCTTAGAGAATTAAGCGAAATTAAGGATGATAGAAAATCACTTAAAATTAATGCATCAAGTTTGGAGACTTGTACACATTTTAGTGTAACAAGCAAGGCAAATAGTTCTGTCTGATGGGTAGAGGCAACTGCACCCGTGGGGCGGTGCAGGAAACCATCAGTGTATATAATTTGAGAGAGAGAATGATCTGTGGACAGAGCATCAATATGGCCTAAGGTATTGGGCTTTGCCTCAAGACGAAGCATAATAAAGAGCCCGAATATCAGGAGAAAAAATTACATTCCAAATTGTCTACATGATATATATATAATAACGATTTAAACATTTCAGTTGTATTAATTGTATATATATATATATCATTAGGAAGTTTTGTTTATTTGGGTAAGTTGTCAGCTTATATGAATTAATAGCTAGTGTGGCTTGTATACTGGGTACATCCGGTTTCTTACCTGTTACGAATCCATATATTTGATTCTAACATTTATCATGATAAATATATATGTCCATTATTTCTTTCCCTCAGTTATTTAAATAAAACATTGTATCCAGTTGTGTTCCAGTATATATATATGTTTGATTTAAATGTAGCACTCTGTAGTGTGCCTGTATTTAAAATTTTGTTAATGCTATTGCATGTTCATTCCTGTTGGGGGGAGACCGTGGCGTCTCATGGGGGGATGACCATATTTGGGATGTTCCAGTAATGCGTGCAGTGTATCAAGCTAGCGTCACTGATTCACCCCCTGTAATTATTCCTGTTTATTGATAGTACTTAATTTCTTATTTACACCTTAGCAGTGTTATAGGCATATATGTTTAGTTATAATTATGATCTTAAGTATTACTCTCTGATAGGAGAGTATCTAGAGGTTTTATGTGGGTTTTAGTTGGTAACTTGTAGACACTGTCGTGCATGCTCCAGCAACGCCAGTCGCGTGGGTGGAGCTGGCTGGTGTGGACATGTTGTGAGATAAGTCTGTGGTACTTGTTTATTGTTTAGTAACATAGCTAATTTCTTGGTTAGACCATTATGTGCACACCCATCTATCCATTTAAGTTTTAAAATAGTGTTCAGTGCTTATATAATGATATTGTGTTATTGTATTTTGGTGCATTAATATTTCTGACTGTCTGTATTTCCATTTATATGTTTGTATGTTCTTTGTTACCCTTACATTAAGTATATTGCTTTGTTGAGTGAGCAGTTGAATTATTTACCCTAGACACTTTTAGTAGGCAAGGCCTTATTATATATTTTTTACAACTGCAAAAACAGAGGAACCATACCCAGAGGTCAAGGGTCATAACAAAATGAGGGCCTATGTCCAGGAGAATTAATTCCCATAATTTAATGTACTAAATAGTGGTGCATGTTATTAATTGTTAATGCCTTCTTAGGTACTGTGTGGTTAACTAGTGATACCTAACCAAGCCTGTGTACTATTTCTCTGTTCATTCTGAGCTGCTTGTAGAAGTTTTCTCAACACTTCACGATTGAGATATGTGTGAAGCTTGTGGCAGGGGCAAAGCAAACCTTCAGTGTTGTTGTAATTGCTACTTGTGTTAATTAAGCTGACAATTGAGGAACAAGTTGCTGTGTTGATGGAGAATCCAAATTCTGGTGAAATTAAAAACTTGAAGAACTGGGTTGTTGTACACGGCTTAAAAATTAAATCTGACAGTTTCCAGGAGAATATTAAAGGGGTCAGCTAGTAAGAATCATTGTCACACACTTGGTGGAGGAGGAGAAACTTAACGAGGAGTAGTTAGAGGAATTAGAAGAGGAGTCAAGTGACAATTCTAAAGTTAGAGATGGAATCTAAGCTAGAGATGGCTACGTTAGAAGCAGAGAAACAGAGGTTGGAGATGCAAAATTGCCAAAAACAACTAGAGTTGGAGACTCAGCAGCAGATGCTTGAGGCTCAGAACCAGCAAAGACAACTTAAGATTGAAGCTCAAAACCAACAAAAACAAGTGGAACTAGAAGCACAGAGCAGAAGAATGTAAGCTCAGTTGCAACTAGAAGAAGTTAGGCGGCAGCCATTGGAAATTCAACAGAGTATAACAATAAATAATAACAGACTAGAGAAACAGAGAAATTGCAGCAGGACATGGTGACACTTGTAATTATAAAGATAGTACTGATAGTTCTTTAAAGTTTGGGAAAAATGTAGATTCTCAAATCATCTCAAGATAACCTCAATTCAATGAGGAGGACCCAGAAATATTCTTTTTGCATTTCCAGAAGTTAGCAGTCAGTATGAATTGGGCTGTGGATCAACGGGTTGCCATTATGCAATAACAATTTAAGGGAAAAGCCCAGGAAATTTGTGCATCTCTTCCTGCTGCTAATTATTTTGACTTTAAATTTGTCCAACAGAGCATCTTAAATGCATACAAGCAGATCCCAGAGGCCCATAGACAGAAATTTAGAGGTATAAAGAGAGCACATGATCAAACCATTTCTGATTTAGCAAGAGTTAAAATTAAACATTTTGATAGATGGGTAAAAGCCCTTTCCATAACAGATTTTGAGACTGAGAACCTCACAGTGACAGAGGAGATTTTAGGTTGTCTACCAGAGAAATTAGCCTTGTTTATAGCTGAACATAAACAGGCCAATGTCATTATGAAACTAGCCAAGCTAGCAGACGAACACGAACTACTCACTAAGGTGCCTTTGGAGCACAATCAAATACTTATAATTCTAAGAGTAATTATCAGGTTTCTAATTCTCATGTTTTCCAGGACAGACCAGCTAACTCACCTACTCCCCTGAACTCTTCTGTAAAGCCAAAGATTGAGAAACAGCGGACAGGGTTCTCACCCTCAAATAATGTAGTGTCTAAACCTGCAGTTAGTTCGGTTGTTTCGACCACTGGCAGATATTGCACGCATAGCAGAAGAGGTCATGTGGTTAATTCCTGTTATTCCTTTCACCCTGAGTTGAGACCTACCTGTCTGATTATGAGACGGGTGGTTACAAGCAAATAATTCTTATGTTGTTCCAGTCATGCCCAATTGGATGACTTACTTTAAACTCGTACCTTTATTCGGGTACCTTACTTTGTACCAGTGGAAGCTGGAAGCCAGTGCAGTTATTGAAGGACACTGGTGCTTCCCAGTCTCTAATCTCTCACCGTGCCCTTGCTGATGTTAGCACGGAAGACACTGGTGAAGTAGTATTATTGCAAGGTATTGGAGGTCATGTCCAGCGTGTACCATTAGTTAAAATTCACCTGAAGTCAACTATTACACCAGGTTGGTGCACTGTAGCAGTTAGTGAGCAGTTGTCCATCCCTGGGGTTGATGTTATTGTGGGTAATGATTTTGACAAGTGTGAAGTTAGTGGGACAGAGTGTCCTATCATGTTCACTAACCCTAGTTGTGTGCTGGCTCAACCGGATGCGGATGATGGTGTCATCTATCCAGCCTGTGTTGTGACCAGATCGATGGGTAAGCAGGATGAGGTAAATCCTGTGACTTCTAAGGTGGATGTGTTCGAGGCCAGGACCCCTTCAAACAGGGAGTTTTTTTTTTTTTTTCTTTCTTTTTTGCAGGGATAATCCTGCGCGGGCCCTAAGCCTCTGGCTGGCCCACTAAGTGTTGCTTGTTTCTGTTTTACTTGGGCGGAGTATGAGTATTTATGACTCGTATGGTCGCTTCAGTAAGATTTTGCCATATGTGTTTAACAACTTCTTCTGTTCTGTTAAATCGAAGTTGAAATCTTAATGGGTTTGTAACTGTGCACTGTGTTAGATAATGTTCCAGTGGTCTGTCGGGCATTTCTCCACAGTGTTGACATTTCCTCTCATCTTCCGGAACCTGTAAGCCTATTTCCCATGCACATGGGTATCCAAGCCTGATGCGATGTAAGTGCACTTTTGTTGTTCTACTGCCCCCTTTCATCAAACTAAGTGGTTCGTAGTTGGTTGAATTCTTGTACCAACCCGCAGATCCTGATGTTGCAACTGCTGTGTTGTGGTCACTGTACATCTTTTGCATTGCTCTGTTTCGAATTACTTTCTTCATCTGTGATAGACTCTGTGGTATGTAAATGTCTACATTTCTCCTCTCAGTAGCAAGTTTTGCAGCTTCGTCTGCAATGTCATTTCCTATTATTCCCACATGACTTGGCACCCAGTTGATAAGTACCCGTCGGCCGACAGGGAGGTGGAGGTGGACCTTGAGGATACATTCTTAGTTCACGCGGATGTCGAGAGTGAGGTTGGTGCCAAAGCCCTGATTTATTCTGACCTAGAAGATGGTCTGGAAGAGGTGGCCCAGGTACCAGTTCCTTGCCCGCTCGCTTCAGCTGTTGAGTCCCACACCCTGAGTGAGTTGCAGAGTACTGATCCCAGTCTAGCTGAATGTTATACAGAAGCAGCTGACACTATTGATACCTTGGATGAGAGCACGGGTTGCTACTTCAATGATCGATGTTTGATTAGACGATGGAGATCACCAGGAACTCCCTTATCAGATGATTGTGAGTCTAGGACCCAGCTCGTCGTACCCAAGGAGTATAGGGACCAGGTATTGCAAACTGCTCATGATGACCTTATGGGAGGTCACCAAGGGATTTTCAATATGTATCATAAAATGTGTAAGTTTTTCTATTGGCCAAAACTCAAAAAGGATGTGGTCAGATATTGTCACAATTGTGTTGTATGTCACGCTGTTGGTAAACCTAACCAGACTGTTCCACGAGCACCCTTACACCCTATTGTAGTGCCAGAGGAGCCTTTTACACAGGTGGTGTTGGATTGTGTCGGTCCCTTACCCCGAACTAAATCAGGAAATATGTTTATGTTTACTATCCTATGTATGACCACCAGGTTCCCTGAAGCATATGCCTTGCGTAACATTAGGGCTTCTACACTCATAAAGCACTTGGAACGCATTATTATTCATTATTTGGTATGCCCCGTATCATTCAAACTGATAATGGAAGCAATTTTTGTTCCAAAACTTTTAAAACTTTTTGTAGTTCTTTTGGAATTCAACATAACTTCTCTAGTCCTTACCATCCTCAGAGTCAAGGGGGAATCGAGCGGTTCCATCAAACCTTAAAACAGATGTTAAAAACAACCGGGGAAGATTCACCCAGACATTGGGATGACAATTTACCATTTGTACTATTTGCTGCCAGGGACGGGTTGCACACTGCCCTAGGCTGCTCCCCATTTGATCTTGTGTTTGGACATCAGGTGAGGGGACTCTTAAAAATGTTGCAGGAGAAAATGTTGGGAGATGTAGCAGCTAGGCAGAGTGAAAGATACCTGAAGGATGTGAAGAGCAAGCTGTCTCGGACGAAGGAGTTGGTGTTACAACATCTGGGCGAGGCACAACAGGTAATGAAGGAGCGGCATGATAAGCGGTTCAAGGCCAAACTCAATGTTTTTGAATCAGGAGATTTAGTAATGGTCTCGAAGCCTCGTATGGGGACTTCTATGTCACAGAAATTTGTAGGACCTTATCGAGTGGTAAAACGTCTCGGTGAACCTACCTATAAAGTCTGTAACCCCAAACATAACCGTCAGTCAATGGTTGTGCATGTGAATCGTTTGAAGGCTTATTGTGGGCCCAGTATTGTGGCTTGTTGTGTTAATGAGGAGGTAAACCCTGAGGAGACAATTGTTGTAGGGGAAGATGGTAATCCTCTTTTATCTAATTCCAGTTCCGGGGAAGAATTGTTGTGTTATTTGCAGGATGAACAGAGAGCAGAGTTCCAGGACCTTTTGAAGACTTTCTCCAACTTGTTTGGGGAGGTCCCCACTCAGATACCTTTCATTACTCATAATGTTCAACTGACAGAGGTAACTCCAATTCGGCTACACCCTTATCGAGTGACCCCTCGAGAAACGACGTATCATCCAGGAGGAAGTTGATTATCTTCTTCACCATGGTTTCATTCGACCCAGCCACAGCTCTTGGAGTTCACCGTGTTTAGTGGTACCCAAACCAGATGGTAAATGGCGGTTAGTAGTGGATTATAGGAAGCTAAACAAGGTAACTGTAGTTGATGTATACCCACTACCTTTGCTAGAAGAATGCATTGATCAGATTGGTCATGTTAAATATGTATCAAAACTAGACTTATCTAAGGGGTATCACCAGATACCACTTACTAACTTTGCTAGGAAAGTGACAGCTTTTATCACCCCCGATGGAGTATTTGAATTTAATGTGATGCCATTTAGACTGAGAAATGCCTCAGCAACTTTTCAAAAGTTGATGAATTCTTTGGTAAAAGATGTGCCAGATTGTAGAGCATACTTAGATGATATTGTATTTAAACATTTCAGTTGTATTAATTGAATATATATCATTAGGAAGTTTTGTTTATTTGGGTAAGTTGTCAGCTTATATGAACTAATAGCTAGTGTGGCTTGTATACTGGGTACATCCGGTCTCTTACCTGTTACGAATCCATAAATTTGAGTCTAATATTTATCATGATAAATATATATGTCCCTTATTTTTTTCCCTCAGTTATTTAAATAAAACATTGTATCCAGTTGTGTTCCAGTATATATATATGTTTGATTTAAATGTAGCACTCTGTAGTGTGCCTGTATTTAAAATTTTGTTAATGCTTTTGGATGTTCATTCCTGTTGGGGGGAGACCGTGGCGTCTCATGGGGGGATGACCATATTTGGGATGTTCCAGTAATGCGTGCAGTGTATCAAGCTAGCGTCACTGATTCACCCCCCTGTAATTATTCCTGTTTATTGATAGTACTTAATTTCTTATTTACACCTTAGCAGTGTTATAGGCATATAAGTTTAGTTATAATTATGTTCTTGAGTATTACTCTCTGATAGGAGAGTATCTAGAGGTTTCATGTGGGTTTTAGTTGGTAACTTGTAGACATCATGCTATGCATGCTCCAGCAACGCCAATTGCGTGGGTGGAGTTGACTGGCGTGGACATGTTGTGAGATAAGTCTGTGGTACTTGTTTATTGTTTAGTAACGTAGCTAATTTCTTGGTTAGTTCATTATGTGCATACCCATCTATCCATTTAAGTTTTAAAATAGTGATCAGTGCTTATATAATAATCTTGTGTCATTGTATTTTGGTGCATTAATATTTGAACACCGGTACCCGTGTGAAGACGGTGGAGGTGGGCGGTGGTGGGCCCACCCAGCCAAGGGCCCGCCCACCCAAGCCTCCTATTGCTCCCCGCGCTGACTATGTGCGCCTGGCATTCCCACCTGGAACATCCACCAGCGATAAACTGAAATGGTTCGAACAACTTTCTAATAGGTTCTCCAAAACACTCCTCGATATAGTCCGACCTAGACCAACATCCCCTTACATCTTTGTGTCACGTAAGCAAGAAGATATCATCACTCAACTGGTTAAAGGTGAGATTGCTAATATTGTTTTCACCAGAGAAGACATCATCAATCGACCTAAAAAATTTAAGGAATATATTGTTACCAGTTTTCCCAAAGAGTATCCTCTTCAGAGAGCTTATAACCTTGACGGGGTCTACAAGGCAAGACGGATACATAAGGATGGTCAACCTCTCAACAGGATCATCATTGTTTGGAATGGCAGTGACCCTCCCCCTGAACATTACACCTTTGGACATTTCATCCCATCAAGTCCTATAAAACCTTGGGTGTCCCCCCCCTGTTGTTTGTTATAAGTGCCATGGTACTCATCATATCTCTACGTACTGCCGACATGACCCTGTGTGTGGTCTCTGTGCTGAACAGCACGAAACAAGGCAGTGTCCCTACAGAGACCCCCCTACCCTTGAGGATGGGGAGGAAGCCTCTCCTCCGGTCCGGAAGTGTCCCAGGTGTATGCGTCAAGGTGTAGATGTTTGGCATCGTGACTGCCCTCGACGCCCCGCCCTCTCTAGCATGAGCAGGAAGCCAGAGGCGTCTGGTCCAGCTGCAGGAGGCACCCAGCTGGAAGCTCCTGATGTCACCTCTGGTGAGCAGTTTCCAACCATAGCCGGACTAAAGCAAACAAGCAAATATACAGAAGAAATTGACTGGTTAAAAAAGAAAATTACTGAATTGGAAATTAAAATAAAAACATTAGAGACGAATCTGCCCTGTGATAGTGGTGAAGTGAATCATGCTAGCGATAGTGATCAAGTAAATTCTTCCAGCACCAGTAGTGATGCGAGTGATAATCTTGCAGCTGTTGAGGCTACGTCACCTATCTCTACGGAACGTGAGTGTCAAATCTCCATGGGGAATGGTGTTAGAGTAGTCATTGATCCCTCACTGACACCCCCACTAGATAATGAAGAAACCCTTGAGGTGGTTACAGGTAGAGATTTTAAGAAAGCACTAACTCCTACTCTGGTGAAACGCATCCTAAGCAAAAGTGATATTACTCAAGACACACCCGACAAAGTTGGTTATGTTGTCAAAGTGATTAACGAGCTTAAATATTACCTTAATTCCCTTGATACCTAACCATGGCTCATCAAACAAAAACATTTAAGTTTCTTTCTTGGAACATTCGAAGTGTTTATTTTCGGATAAATGACGTAATCTTGTATGCTAAAATGAGAGACGTGGATGTGATTTGTTTACAGGAACCATATACGTGCACAACTATCAAGAAGGTCCCACCCAGGATACCTGGGTCTATAGCATACAACAGCGATATTGGAACTGGTCTACTCACGTATGTTAAGAGTGGATTAATCTGTAAACTAATTAAAAATCACAGGAGTGATAGTATACATTACCAAAAATTCAAATTACCAACTGCAAATATCCATTCCCTACTGTATAACATATATGGACGATGTAGTGTACTTAAAGCAGACCTGCTACCGAAACCTACATGTAACATAGCTATGGTATGTATGGGTGACTTTAATGCTCGTCACACTGCTCTTGGTGACGTTCAGTGTAACAATAATGGAAGGGTCTTCTTGAAATACCTTAATGATCATAATATTACTGTGTATGATACTGATAAACAGACCCATTTATTGGGGGGTAGGCTGGAGTATGTGATTGGGTACAGCCTAGCAGATAATAACGTCAACGTTAAGCTCATCCCAGAACTAGTAAGTGATCATTTTGCAATATATTGTGAATACACTGTGGCGGATATTAGGTCCAATCCTCATCCTAGGGTTAAAATTAACATTCCAGACAATCTTAAACAGCACTTTAAGGCTTATGTACATAAGTGGTACTCTGGGTATACACCTGTATCAGTGGACCACTTTTACAATGATCTTGTCAGTATCATTACCAGTTATTATGATACCTGGGTTAAATCAAGGAAAAAAAAGAACACTCGTTCTTCCTCATGGACAGAGGATCCTATTATTATTGCAGAGCGAGCTAAAGTGCTTCAGCTTGCTGACTCTTATAAACGAGACAAAACAGCTGACAATCTACTTGCATTCCTTAATGCCAACAGAGATTTTTGCGAGCTTAAGGGTCAAGTTAAGAACACATATTGGGAACAATTCCTACAAGGTATCAATAGAACTTCAACATTATCGGAAATGTGGAACAAAATTAAAAACATTACCAAACCTTCAACCCCAGTTCAGCTTCATCATACTCCTGCAGAATATGCTGACATGCTCCTAGCTGAATGGTTTAGTGTCTTACAAATTTCTTCCTTACCCCCAGATATACAGCAGCATTTAAATAATACCAACATTAACAGAAACTTTAATATTGAAATAGCAGGCTCCTCACCAGATTTAACAGATCATTTTGCTATAACCCCCTTTGAATTGACATCAGCATTAGGGAAACCTAAACAAACTGCCCCTGGTGAGGATGGTATAACTTATAACATCTTGAGCTTACTGAGTGATGTCCCTAGCCACCCTCTGCTTGACCTCTATCAAATGAGTCTCTCGCAAGGTATCTTGCCAAAGAAATGGACACAAAGTCTCATAGTACCAATTCCTAAACCTAACTCTCAAAGATTCAGACCCATTTCCCTTACATCTTGTATGTGTAAAGTTTTGGAAAGAATTGTTCTCAATCGTGTCATGTTTCAGGTCAAAGATAAACTGGCTCCTAACCTATATGGGTTCATGCCCAAGTATAGCACACAAACATGTTTTGCTGAATATTTTGTAAACTACCAGGATGGGACACAGGCAGCCTTTATTGACCTAAAGTCAGCTTTCGATGTAGCGAATGGCAAAATAATATTAGAGCAACTTGCTGAATTTGGAATCAAAGGTAATCTTCTGAGTTGGATAAAGAGACACCTATCCAACAGGCGTGCTAGTGTCCTATTTAAAGGAGTTAAAAGTACAAGAACAGATGCATTCGAACTAGGCACACCTCAAGGTGGTGTCCTAAGCCCTATGCTCTTCAACATACTTATGCACAAACTTATCCATGACATACCTGTACAACCTACGGAAACTGTTATATGTTATGCTGATGATATTTGTATTATAGCACACAGTAAACCATAATACAAGTGTTACTTGATGCATTCTCCAAGAAAGTAGTAGAATGTGGCCTCATAATTTCTGTTGATAAAACAAGGGTTCTTGTTCCCCATTCTGTTCATGTTAACTATACTATTAACGGAGTGCCCGTGGAGACGTGCGAGTCTTATAAATATCTTGGAATCGAGGTTAATGATACAAATCTCGTCAGCAACCTGCGCAAAAAACTTGTTGAGCGTCTTAAACCTCTCAAAACTCTTGTTGGTAAAGGATTTGGCATTAACATAAAATATGCTCGTAGTTTTTATATTGCCTTTATACGATCTGTTGTTGATTATTATGCCTTGCATCTTCTTCATTTTTCTCCAAAACAATTACAAGGCCTAGATGTAGTACAGAATGATGCCATGCGCATCATCCTGGGTTGTTCTAGAACTGTCAGAATTGTTAACATGATAAAGGAACTAAACTTACCTTCCATTTACGAAAGAATAGTTCTACTTAGTACTATGTTTTGCGCCAAAACTTTGAAAAATAATGGTCCCCCCCAGCTCTATTCAAATTAAATTGAGATCCATTCTAAACAATTCTGACTGTTCCCTCAATCCGCCGCAAAAAGCTCCCTACAGTGTGTGGCTCAGTTGTCGTGCCTATAATCTTCAGAAACTGAATGTGTCTCTTAACCCTGATAAAACTGTTCACTATATTCCCCCTTGGAAAGATGTGGAGATTTCTCTGCATTATACCCCCGTCAGTGTAAAACAAATGTATAACACGGACATTTTGATATGTATAACATTAGAAGCTATTGACAGTCATCTTCAAATTCTCAAACCGACTGAATCCTATGCCTTTACTGATGGCTCTGTGCAGTTAGGCACTGGTAGAACAGGTTGTGCATGTGCAGTATATAAAGGGAATGAAATGATCATGACTAGTATACAGAGATTGAACAACTAAGCAAGCACGACACAGACCGAGCTATTGGGCATTTATCTAGCCACTGAATACCTTAAGCTCAATGGTGGTGGAGTTATTTTCTGTGACTCTAAAAGTGCTCTGCAGTCCTTAAATAACCCATCACAATGTATGTCGGAAGTAGCTTGTAATATTAAATGGAATGTAATTTTTGCCAATGATAATAACTCTTGTATAAAATTTGTGTGGATCCCATCCCATGTTGGAGTTGGAAAACATGACTTTGTAGATCGATTGGCTAATGAGGCTTGCAGGAAAGAAAACACTGATTATGACTTTGGACTATCTAATGCAGTTATTAGAAACATACAAATTAAAGAAATTAATTCAGATTTAGAAGAACTAAGAAATGCCCAGAGACCTGAAAGCTGCAGTATTAAAAGTTATGATAAGTTTTGTAATAATAGGTATTTGTATGGTCAGCACAGTAACCGAACCAGGCAATGTGATGTAGTCATTGCGCGAATTCGCCTTGGCTATAGACACATCTGGCAGGTTAGTGAGGCTGAGCCACTACCAGAATACTCAGATTGTAAACTCTGTGATAAACCTTTAATGCATTCACTAGAACACTATATTGATGAATGTGAAACCGTAAAGGACTTTAGACCTCCTGGCCTCTTGTACCACCAACTGTGTAACTATTTTATTGACTCAGGTGTTCTGGACGACATCCTAACAATTTACCCAAAATTTGCTTGTCCATTTTAAAGAATGAAGAACAATTTATATTTATATTACTTCTAAGCTGCATCACTTATGAACCCATCCCTGCCCTTGTGTGGCAGTGCACAGTAGAAAGATGTTTGCACATATCCATACATTAAAACATTGATTGTAGCCATGATATATATGTGCTTCAGCCTACAGTTTAGACCTATTGTCTTATGTATAACCCTCTGTCCTGCGTGACAGTGAATACCAGCATCAAAATCCTCAGATTAGGCAAAATTGTAATTAATTTTGTCAATAAAGATGTTAATAATAATAATAATTAATATTTCTGGTTGCCTGTATTTCCATTTATATGTTTGTATGTTCTTTGTTACTCTTACCTTAAGTATATTGCTTTGTTGAGTAAGCAGTTGAATTATTTACCCTAGATACTTTTAGTAGGCAACGCCTTATTATATATTTTTTACAACTGCAAAAATACTGGAACCATACCCAGAGGTCAAGGGGTCGTAACATTACCCTTGACCACGGCGGTAACTTTATGGTCAGGAAGCCACAAATATTTACAGTGGGGCTCGGTCAGTCAATATGATTCCTTTGACATCACTAAACTTATGTATTCTGTTCTCGTATTGACAATTTGAATGATATCAAGAACATTTTGAATTTCCTCTGGCATACAGATCGTCTTGTAGTTCACTGTTGTTCATGACTTGCCCAGTGGGTCGAGACTGGTCTCATTAGCACCTCAGATTGGTGGGAAGAATATCTTGCTGCAAGAATGTGTGTTCTCAGTGCTAACTAGGGTAACTAAAATACTTACTTCCTAAATAAATACTTTAATTAAAAATATTTGAAAATATATGGTATGTTTCCGAATTTCTGATGATACAAAACATATTGTGGTTTATAATTATGTTTTTAATGGTGAACCTATCCTGCATCATAATTAACATACATATCTACTTCTGTTTTGTGTATTAAAATGACTACTTTTTTATGTTATTTTTTTTTCTGTAAATGATGACGATAAAGTTCAATAAATGTAAATGATTAATTATCAAAGAAGGTACCAAGCCGGGAAGGCTATGTAGCACCATCAAATAAAGGTATTATTGAAACTTTATAGGAAAACGTTAAATCCTAAATATATCTTTATTCTTATACTTGAAATATTGTATACTTTACACTCTCCATCGTACTTCTGCACCTGCTGGCAGGTTATGTGATGCGATGTGCAGGTGGTGTTCATTACTAGGTGAGCTGGCAGGTGGTGTTCACTGTTAGATGACCTGCTGTTCACCTAGCAGGTCATCTAACAGTAATTAGGTACCTGAGAGCTAGTTAATTGTTGTGGGGATGTATATCCTGAGGCACTGTATACAATGTTCACAACAGAACAAAGTATAATCATTTCATGGTATACAACACATTGAGAATGACTGAAGGTTAGATCCGAAAATTAGGTTTTTAATACACTTACACTTTTATTGGATCTTTCCTTCACCTACATTCAAGAAGTTAACTGTGAAATTGGTTTAAAAATACTTAGGCAAACTCCTCCTAACCCTTGCACAGAAACCTTCCAGAATTTCTTTATTGAGGATCAGCATTGTTCCAGATGGATAACTAAAACTGGGAATGATCTCTAAATGTATCAGGTTTATAATATGTACAAAGAAAGAACAACGGCACTTTCCTGCACCGTCGGAGATTACACCCTCTCCAATTTTAATCCCTCCCTTTCCACCCCAAGAGGCAAATTAGAGATCAGCCCAAGCTTCGTCTTGAGGCAAAGCTCAACGCCTTAAGCCTTATTGATGCTCTCTCCACAGAGCATTCTCTCTCTCAAATCATGATGGTTCCCTACACCGCCCCACGAGTGAAGCTAGAAGTGCAGGTGTCCTGACAATGGGTGATGGCTTATATTTTGAGTGGGGAGTCCGTATAAACAACTGGGCCTCTACCCTTCAGACCGAATTATTGCCTTACTCTTTGCACTGAAATATGTACAAGTCTCCAAACTTGATACATTAATTGTAAGCGACTCTTTATCATCCTTAAATGCTCTCATCTCTTTAAGACTTAACTGCAACATGATCGTGTCCGAAGCTAGACACAAATACAACAAAATTTTTAATGATGGAAACAGAGTACATTTCATGTGGTCTCCATCTCATGTTGGCCTCCGAATGCATGATAGAGCTGATAAGTTAGCCAAAGAATCTGCCTTTAAAGGAGACGTTGAGGATAACCTTGGATTGTCAATGAGCAATCTGAGAGCAGCAGTACAGCAAGAACTTCAACAAAATCTTGTAGATCTGAGGCAAAGTGAAATCGACACCAGTAATTCCATCTATCATCATACTATCATGCAAGAGGGTTCACACATCTATGGTTCATCCAATAAAATCAGCAGACTTCTAGATGTTACTACTGATCAGTTTAGACTCGGTTACAAGTATCTCTGGGAATTCTCATTATCTGCTGATGTAGACCTGACCAAATGTAAACTGTGTCAACAAAATTATTCGCACATCCTCCGTCACTATGTGATGGAGTGCGAAAAGATACGTGAATTCAAAAAAATTCTATAACCAATGTGTAAATATTTCATTCAAAATGATCTGCTACCAGAAATTTTGTTCAAATATCCCTAGTTTGCAAACTGTACGTAGAAATTAAGTGACTGTAACCTATCCACCGCTGCCCACTGGATGGGGTTGTGCAAGACAAACATATCAATTGTGATAGCTCTCCACATATGTCAGTTGCTTAATTTAGGAACTGTACGTGTGGTCGATCTCGAACCCATTTATGATGTGACGATTTATACTCAATTTTGTAACTAGCTCATCAAGATTGTAACTTGCTTAGCTAAATGAATTGTGGGGTTCAGTCCCCGAGCCCATTAGGCGCCTGTGTAATCCTTTCCACTACCACCCACAAGATGGATTTGGGGTGCATAATATATGAACTAAACTAAACTAAACTTCATTCAAGCACAAGGGTATTACAGTAAGTTTTTTCCATTATTATTTTTATTAATATTATTATTTTATCAGTTTTATTATTATTAGTATTATTATTAGGAGGAGGCGTGGGGAGGGGAGGGGGGTAATGGTTCACATGTCCACATTCCAGCCCGTCCTCCAAACAAAGGTCCAAAAGTGATTCCATGCACCCGCCAAACCCCCTGTTTATGAATGAAAAGCGGTTTATACACGACTCACAACTGCTGACGTTCGAACATATCCGGAACAAGTGCTTCACTGACGAATTTTGTTCGAATCACAACGCTATAAATGCTTCACCCACGTAATACAAATACAAATAATCGCCAACAGAACCTAAACACCTAACCTAACCTATCTTATGCCTATATATACACAATATGCTAATATATTATAATATTAATTTATACTTGAGAAAATTCCCGTTTTGAATGAACAGCATGTTAAAATTTATGAATGCGTCTGTGGGGTTGACTGCTGAATGTAATGGACTTGAGTCGAGGACGGGTTGCAATGCCCCCTTCCCAGGGCCGGGGGTGTGGGGGGGGGGGGGGGTGCACAATAAACCTCGCACCTCCGGCAGCAGCTTGTCGAAGGCGGAAGTGTAGCCTAGGCCGTTTTTCATGATAATTAGTGATGGCTCTTATTTTGATTATTGGTCCGTAATCCAGTTAAGCCTTTATTCTTAATTTATATTACAATGCTGGTAAAATACACTTCTTGATTATGAGTATGGAGTACAAATGAACTTACTGTGTACCCTATACTCACAGGATGAGTATAGGGTTCACAATGAACTACGACTCACATGATGGGTATGGGTTGCACAAGAAACTATCGCGCAGAGGATGAGTATGGAGAGCCAAGTAAACGAAGATTCACACGATGAGAAAGGGTTGCACAATGTCCTGTGATTCACAGGATGAGTATGAGGTGCACAATAAACTACAGGTCACAGGATGGGTATGGGTTGCACAAACTACTAGTAACAGGATGAGTATGGGATGCTCAATAAATTATCGCACAGAGGATGAGTACGAGCTGCACGTAAACAAAAACTCACAGGGTGAGTATGGGGTGCATAATAAACTACCATTCACAGGATGAGTCTATGATATTCGTGCTCTATATTAGGGGTAAATAAAATACACCTTTGTTTCCAAAGTAAATACTTTATTGCCAAATATTTGTAAATATATTTTATGTTTCCAATTTTCTGATGATATAGAACATATCATCATATATATATACGGGTCCCAGTAGTACAGTTGTGTTCGTTCTCGCCGCACAATCGAGAATTCCGTGTTGGAATCCTGGGCGGGACAGAAATGGTTTGGTACATTTCCTTTCACGTAATGTGACTGTTCACCTAGCAGTAAGTAGGTACTCAGGAGTTAGTCAGCTTGTTGTGGGGTTGCATCCTGG
The DNA here is from genome assembly GCF_040958095.1 of Procambarus clarkii. NCBI lineage: Eukaryota > Metazoa > Arthropoda > Malacostraca > Decapoda > Cambaridae > Procambarus > Procambarus clarkii. The sequence goes on from NC_091179.1 coordinate 38,620,252, forward strand.
GCGGGGTCAGTAATTCGACCTTAGGGATGACCTTGATAAAAGACTATCGTGTATGAATATACTGTGGCTTCCTGTCCCCGAACACAATGAATTATAATTATAATATTATGGTTTATAATTACGTTCTTAAGAGTTATCCTGCGTCATAATTAACATACGTCTATCTTTACCTCAACATTTTATAAGTTAATTTCTGTCTGTATATGATGAAGATAATATACAATTAATGTAGCATTGCAACTTAATAGGAAATGTTAAATTTATATAAATAAAACTGGAAATGTTCGTTTGTTCAAAATCGCTAATCTCTGAAAGTTCTTCACCGATTGCTTTCAAATTTTCACACAATGTTCCATTCGCATCCGAGCAGGTTTTATATACATATTATATTGATGTCACGTCTGTGAAGGAAAAAATCATGCTTTTTTTGAAAAATGTGTTTTTCCTGTGAGAGAAATCTTCGAAACCTCTTTACCGATTGCTTTGAAATTTTGACTCGACATTGCATTCGAATAAGCGCAAATAGGCACGAATTCTATTTATCTACTATATACATATCTTACCTGTGACCAGAGAAAACGTGCTATTTTTGAAAAACATCGTCATCTGTTGGATGTAAGAGCAACACAGGCCGTAATCTCCCAAAGTTCCTCACCGATTGCTGTGAAATTCTGACACAACGTTCCATTCGAATATGCGCATCTTTTTACATACCTACTATATAGATGCCACCTCTGTGACAGGTAAAAACATGCGATTTTGAAAAGCAGTGCCATCTCTTGCACATAATAGCAACATGCACGCTGTACTATATATGTAACGAATTCCATTTGAATGTTTCCGATTGCATTGAAAATTTTTATTTAGATAGAGTTCAATTTATTGTATTTTTTACTGAATTATTTTGTGTGACATTGTGTTGGAATTGAGCTGTGTTGTTTACCATACCGTTTATTTCGTAAGTATAAGTATAGAGGCCACTCATGTTTCAGGTAAAACTATGCATTTCTTGAAAAACAGCACCATCTGTTGCATGTAAGAGGAACACACATGCTATCTATATAAATAAAAATGGAAATGTTCGTTTGTTCAAAATCGATAATCTCCGAAAGTTTGCTTTGCACCGATTGCTTTGAAATTTTCACACAGCATTCCATTCGCATCCGAGCAGGTCTTTATATACATACTATATAGATATCATATCTGTGACGATAAAAAAACATGTTTTTTTCTAAAAAGCTGTGTTTTTCATGTGATGGAAATCTTCGAAACCTCTTTACCGATTGCTTTGAAATTTTGACACAACGTTGCATTTGAATAGGCACGTCTTTTTATATATCTTCTATATACATGACTCATCTGTGACAAAGAAAATACATATTTTTTTTATTTTAAACAGCGCTATCTGTTGGATGTAAGGGATTATACGCTGTTTTTTTTTTTTGTTTTTTTTCTTTTTAGCAGGGATAATCCTGCGCGGGCCCTAAGCCTCTGGCTGGCCCACTAAGTGATGCTTGTTTCTGTTTTACCTGGGCGGAGGATGAGTATGTATGACTTATACGCTGTAATCTCTGAAAGTTCTTCACCAATTGCTTTGAAATTTTGACACAACGTTGCATTCGAATAGGCGGGTCTTTTTATATACATACTTTATAGATGCCACCCCTGTAACAGGTAAAAACATGCGTTTTTTAAAAAACAGCGCCTCTGTTGCACATAATGGCAACATGCACGCTATACTAAATATGTCACGAATTCCATTTCAATGTTTCCGATTGCATTGATAAATTATATTTTCATAGATTTTGATTTATTTTATTTTTTAGGGAATTATTTTGTGTGACTTTATGTTGGAATTGAGCTGTGTTATTTACCATACCGTTCATTTCGTAAGTATAAGTATAGATGCCACACCTGTGACAGGTATAACTATGGTTTTCTTGAAAAACTGCACCATCTGTTGCATGTAGGAGCAACACACATGCTATACTAGATATGTTACAATTACATTTCAATGTTTCTGATTGCATTGATAAATTGAATTTTCCTAGATTTTGGATTAATTTTCATTTTGATTTAATTATTTTGTGTGAATTGCGTTGGAATTCAGCTGTGTTGTTTACCATACCGTTCATTTTGTGAGTATAGTTAATTGTTTTATTTTTTTATATTTTCATTAAATTTTTTAACTGTTTTTCTTATATTTCAGTGATGGGAACATCAGATACCTTGATGTTCCCAATTTTCTGATGTGAACATCAGCCCATTTGGGAAGGCATCGGACGAGGGAGTGGAGAATGGTGGGAATGACGAGGAGACGGGAGTGAGAGATGGTGCATAGGACGAGGGAACAAGGGAGGGGGTAATGGTGGGGAAGGACGAGGGGACGGGGGAGTTTGGGATGGTGGGTATGAGGGGATGAGGGAATAGAGATTGGTGGGGAGGACAAGGGAGTGGAACCTGCTGGGAAGGAAGAGGGGATGTTGGAGTGGGGAATGGTGGGGAAGACGAGGAGACGGTGGAGAGGGGAATGGTGGGGAGGACTTGGGGACAGGGAAGGTTGCTGTGTCTCAGCAACCTTCCTCAAAGGAAAATGAGCAAAAGCATGATGCTAGAGTAGAACAGGTTTTGAATATCCTGCATGAGCACAATGTGAAGATTAATGAGGGTAAAAGAAACATTGAAGACCAAGGCCATTGAATACCTGGGGTACCATATTTCAGGTAAGGGCTTTACTCCTTCTCACAAAAATGTAGCTGCTATAGTTGATGCCCCGCCCCAACATCAGTTGAGGAAGTATAGTCTTTTGTTGGGATGGTTACATATTTTTGTAAGTTCGAGAAGAACGTTTCAACAAAATTAGCGCCATTGTATGAATTGTTGAAAAAAAGGGGCTGTATTAAAGTGGGCAGCAAGAGAGGAGAATGCCTTCAGGAATATTAAGCAGGAATTGATAAATTTTCCAGTGCTCACCAATTTTACTGGCAGACTCCCTTTAAAACTGGAGGTAGATGCTTCGCCAGTAGGAATGGGTTGTGTATTATTACAGGAAGAAGATGGTCAGGTAAAGAAGTATATTTTGCCAGCAAGAAATTATCTCCTGCAGAACAGAATTATTCTCAGTTAGATACAGAAGCCTTAGCTTTGGTATAAGCTGTAAAAAAACATCAGGTATTTTCTACTGGGTAGGAAATTTCTTGCTTGAACAGACCATAAACCCCTGCTAGGATGTTTGGCAAAGGTTATCTTGAGGTTATCTTGAGATGATTTCGGGGCCTTTTAGTGTCCCCGCGGCCCGGTCCTCGACCAGGCCTCCACCCCCAGGAAGAAGCCCGTGACAGCTGACTAACACCCAGGTACCTATTTTACTGCTAGGTAACAGGAGCATAGGGTGAAAGAAACTCTGCCCAATGTTTCTCGCCGGCGCCTGGGATCGAACCCAGGACCACAGGATTACAAGTCCAGCGTGCTGTCCGCTCGGCCGACCGGCTCCCTCGCCGGTCGAGAGGTAAACAAATTCCAGTTAATGCCAATGCTAGAATTCAAAGTTGGGCATTACTACTTTCGCAGTTTGAATATGATTTAGTGTTTAAGCCAGCAAGTATAATGTAGTAGCTGATGCATTAAGTAGATTGCCTGTGACAGAAGAATTGAATTCCAGTATTCCAATAGAATATGTTAACCTGGTGGAATCTATGTCTTTTGAGGATATTTCATTCCAGACTATTAGGAAGGCAACTAGTAGAGATTCCAAATTAAATCTGTTGATGAAGTATGACAAATATGGTTGGAATAATAATTTATTATTGTCAGAGTATGCTGCGGTAAAGGCTGACCTTAGTATTCACCAGGATGTACTCTTGTATAGGAATAGAGTTCTGGTACCTGGGGAACTAAGATGTAAGATTTTGGGACAGCTGCATGTAGGTCATAATGACATAAATGCTATGAAAGCAGAAGCTAGAAGTTGGGTTTGGAAGCCAAAAACAGACCAGGATATTGCTGAGGTAATAAAAAATGTTGATATTTGTTTTAAGAATTATCAGAAACCACAGGCCCCCAGTACTCTCTTGGCCATGCACTGGGAAACCCTGGCCTAGATTTCATATAGATTATGCTGGACCTATGGATAACAAATATTTCCTGGTGGTGGTGGAATCATACAAAATTTCTGGATGCTCATGTGTGTAATTCCACCACATCATCTGTAACTTGTGAGCTAAGGAAAACATTTTGCAATTTTGAATTGCCAGACATGATTGTGTCAGACAATGCTCCTTATTATGTTTCTGTGGAAATGGAGGATTGTTTTTAGAAAAAATGTTATTAACCATGTAACACCTGTCCCCTATAATCCTTCTTCAAATGGTCTGGCGGAGAGAGCAGTGAGATCCTTGAAATAAGGGTTAAAGGGTTTACGGAAGGTACTATTAATATGAGGCTTCGTAGATTTTTATATAATCAAAGGAAAACTGCTCATTCTACTACTGGTAAATCTCCTTCTGAATTACCGATTAATCTCCTTTTGAATTACCGATTAATAGGCACTTTAAAGTGCACATAGAACCAGTAAGACAGATCCCGACAAAGAGAAATTGGTAACTAGCTTGGCCAGTCAGTTGGCTCAGGGAGAAGAATTATTGTTTAACGAGGGGGATGCAGTATAAGCATGTAATTTTGGAATTTGGAAGCCTCGGGAAGAAGGACAAATTAGGGAAGTCTTGGGACGCAGGAATTTCACCGTGCAAGTACAGAGTTTTGGAGACAAATTGGAAAAGGCATGCAGACCAATTCATGCCAAGGTTCACGGGGAATTCTGAAGACCCTTCAGGTGGGGGTTATATCATGAGGTTATCTTGAGATGTTTTCGGGGCTTAGCGGCCCGGTCCTCGACCAGGACTCCTTTTTGTTACACATCCCCCCCAGGAAGCAGCCCGTATTAGCTGTCTAACTCCCAGGTACGTATTTACCGCTAGGAAATAGGAGCATCATGGTGAAAGAAACATTTTGCCCATTTGTCCCCGCCTCCACTGGGGATCGAACCCGGAACCTCAGGACTATGAATCCGAAACACTGTCCACTCACCTGTCAGGCACCCCTCGCCCCTCGTCGCTCCAGGCGTCAGGGTGGGGCAAATAGTGATACCCTACCTAATGATGAAGTGGTAGCAGCACCTGCAGGAGACAGGGAGGCAGAGCAAGGGGCAACAGAGGGTAATGGGGATACAGTTAACCCTATGGACTCTGTAGTTAGTAATTCAGAAGAATGTTTCCCAGAAGTAACAAGTCGGAACCCCCAGTTGAGAAAATTAGGAAGAGTGATACGACTGCCTGATAGACTTAACCTGTAGGAGTAGAGTTTAATTCAATGGGGAGGAATGTTAGGATTAAGTACTACAGATGTTAAGTGTAGCATGTTTTGAGCAGATGCTCTTTTGTTTGTAATCATGTAAATAGTAAGTTATGTACCGAATATCTGTTGTTGTTGTTGTTGTTGGTTGTTGACAATATACGATGTTGACGAAGATTGTTTCTCTTCCGCCATGTATGGTAGGGTATATAATATCTTAGGGGTAATGAACTAGCTTGTTCATAAAATAGTGTAAATTAACCTATTTGGGTTTGAGTTATAGATAGCTCATGTAATGGATGGACAGATATAACACAGGGTTGTATGTGAGGATATAGGAGGCTTACATTTAAGTTCATTTAACTTTTGCTAGGTTGAACTTGGTTTAATTTGTGTATTATAAGTAGAATGTTTGGTAGATTTAGATAAATTTATGTTCTAATATGATACATTTTGATAAGATTTAGTAAACTTTCTTAAATTTTCATAGAAAATACTTAATTCACCTAACCCCCACCTGTCCTACCTATTATAACTAATGCTAGAACCATTGGATGGATGGATGTTGGATGGATTGCCTAAATAAATATGCGTGATATGATTGGAGAGTATGTAACAAGAGGGTATTAAAAAGGAAATAAAGCAATGGACATATGCTAGTTGAATAGTTTAGCACTCATAATGTTTATGGAAAACATTTATGGAAAATGAATGTGTGTTTTTAAATTGAGCTTATTGGATGTCAAATGTACTATTCATACATGTGAAATTCTGACTTTTTGGGGGATAATTTTTGGCTAAACTCAGCATATTATAATAGATGACCTAAACATACCTAGAATAATCTTATGCAAATTGTGTATTGTCAGACCAAGATGGGTGTGATTGAATTTGTAAAATAGCACGCTGATTATAATTGTGAAAGTTCTGTATTAATTGTGTAGGTTATGTATTGATAGTATTTTGGTATAAGTTGTATGATGATTGCAATTATGTGTTAAATATATTCCACAAATTGAGTACTGTTTGTGTAAGTTGTGTAGCAATCGTATATGTTTTGTAAGTGTTTTTGTTGGAATTAAGTTGTGTATTTAATTTATATGTGCTTGATGTGTATTGTTCGTATTGATGCTAGTTGTTTATTGATTATATATGGGCAAGTTGTGTATTAATTGTGTATATGCTGTAATTGCATTTATGTGAATTGTGTATTTGTGCTAGGTGTGTATTTTACGTTTTTGGGATAGTTATTTATTGTATGGATTTACAATAGATATGTATTTGATTGTATTTATGCAAGTTGTGTACTCATTATGAGAGATGCATAATAATTGTGCAAATTGTGCATTAATTGCACATGTTGTGTAATTGTATATGGACGAATTGTGTATTTGTGACTGGTGTATATTGATTGTCATTGTGCAAGTTGAGCAATTATTTAGCATGTTTGGTTGTATTAATTGTGCAAACATGCGTATTAATTATAATAATTTGTGTATTAATTGTCCATGTTTTATAATAATTTTTGTTGTGGATAGTTTATTTATGCAAGTTGTGTTTTAATTGCTGAAGTAGAACTGGTGCCACTGTATTTTTATGGAAATTGTGTATTTGTGTAAGTTCTGTATATGTTATCTGAAGAAAATAGATCTTCATGTGCTAGTGTGAAAGTGAATTTGGTTTATGAGACAGTGTGTGGATACTTTGTGAAAATTATGTTTGTGAAATTGTGTAATTATGGCGAAAGTGCATTTTGATTGTTCGAGCTTATTAGCAATTTGGAATATTTGTGCAAATACTATACTTTGTGTAAATGTCTTACTTGGAGTGTATATGCAATATTCGTGAAAATGGTTTTTTTGTGTGCAACTGGCATATTAGGTATGTAAATGTCATAATATTGTTTATACATGGGATATTTTTTTGTGTAAATTGCATATTTCGCGTGTAAATGTCATATTTTGTGAGTAAATGACATAATTTGTGTGTAAATGATATATTTTGAGTGTAAATAATATTTTTGTACATAAATGACATATTTTGTGTGTAAATGCATTATTTTCTATGTAAATGGCATATTTGTGTAGAAATGCCAGATTTTATGCATAATTGCCATATTGAGTGTAAAATGTGTGTGTGTGTACTCACCTATTTGTGCTTGCGGGGGTTGAGCTTTGGCTCTTTGGTCCCGCCTCTCAACTGTCAATCAACTGGTATACAGATTCCTGAGCCTACTGGGCTCTATCATATCTACATTTGAAACTGTGTATGGAGTCAGCCTCCACCACATCACTGCCTAATGCATTCCATCCGTTATCTACTCTGACACTGAAAAAGTTCCTTCTAACGTCTCTGTGGCTCATGTGGGTACTCAGTTTCCACCTGTGTCCCCTTGTTCGCGTCCCACCAGTGTTGAATAGTTTATCCTTGTTTACCCGGTTGATTCCTCTGAGGATTTTGTAGGTTGTGATCATGTCTCCCCTTACTCTTCTGTCTTTCAGCGCCGTAAGGTGCATTTCCCGCAGGTTTTCCTCGTAACTCATGCCTCTTAGTTCTGGGACTAGTTTAGTGGCATACCTTTGGACTTTTTCCAGCTTCGTCTTGTGCTTGACAAGATACGGGCTCCATGCTGCGGCCGCATACTCCAGGATTGGTCTTACATATGTGGTGTACAAGATTCTGAATGAGTCCTTACACAGGTTCCTGAACGCTGTTCTGATGTTAGCCAGCCTCGCATATGCCGCAGACATTATTCTTTTTATGTGGGCTTCAGGAGACATGTTTGGTGTGATATCAACTCCTAGATCTTTCTCTCTGTCCGTTTCATTAAGTACTTCATCTCTTATTCTGTATCCTGTGTCTGGCCTCCTGTTTCCACTGCCTAGTTTCATTACTTTGCATTTACTCGGGTTGAACTCCAACAGCCATTTGTTGGTCCATTCACTCAGTCTGTCTAGGTCCTCTTGTAGCCTCCTACTATCGTCCTCAGTTTCAATCCTCCTCATAATTTTTGCATCATCGGCAAACATTGAGAGAAACGATTCTATACCCTCTGGGAGATCATTTACATATATCAGAAACAGTATAGGACCACGGACCCCTGCGGGACTCCACTCGTAACGTCTCGCCAATTTGAGACCTCACCCCTCACACTGACTCGTTGTCTCCTGTTGCTTAGGTACTCCTGTATCCAACGGAGTACCTTCCCTTTCACTCCAGCCTGCATCTCCAGCTTTTTCACTAGCCTCTTGTGTGGCACTGTATCAAAGGCTTTCTGACAATCCAAAAATATGCAGTCTGCCCACCCTTCTCTTTCTTGCCTTATTTTTGTTGCCTGGTCGTAGAATTCAAGTAACCCTGTGAGGCAGGACCTGCCATCCCTGAATCCATGTTGGTGCTGTGTTACAAAGTTCTTTCGCTCCAGATGCTCCACTAGCTTTCTTCGCACAATCTTCTTTATCAGCTTGCATGGTATGCAGGTTAGGGACACTGGCCTGTAATTCAGTGCCTCCTGTCTATCCCCTTTATATTGTGTGTGTGTGTGTGTGTGTGTGTGTGTGTGTGTGTGTGTGTGTGTGTTGTTACGTACTCCTAGCTGAATACGTATATAAATTTAAAATAACTTGTTTTGTTCCATTATATCATTGCCTGTATATGTACACACATTGTGTTTTTGGTAAATTATCGTGTGGTGTGGCAGCGTCAGTGGAGACAGGAGCGCGGTTGCTTTGCACACGTCTAATACCTGTTAGATTCGGGAAGTTGGACCTGTTCAGTTGGGAGTTACAGATGTCACTTTTATTTAGTTTATATAATTGTTTATGTACTGTAATTAAACAGGTGGCATTGTACTTATATATTTTGTAAGTAACTATTATCTGTAATTTGCATTCTTGTGTGTTTTGAGAACAAGTGGTTGTTCAATTAGTTTTAAATATTAAAAAGTCCTTAGTTTCCATCCCTCATCCTGGATGAGGCAGACGGGAGAGAATTATGGGTAGCGACAGAGCGAGAGTTCAGTAGCTTCGAGGGACCAGGAAGAATAACATGTGGGAGATAAGTCTGTTTACTTGTTGTTGTGTCATGTAGTAGATTTTTTACTCTGGGAGAGACAATATTTGATGTTTGCTTTAATAGTGACCCACTGTTCATATATACAATATTGAGATGTATATAATATATATATATATATTAAAATGCATATGTATATTTCTTCAGTCCTAAGGGAGATATACTTTTAATTCTGTGCCTGTTATCATTCATGGGGTTATACTGGTGCCCTGCTTTAAACAACAGCAGTTGTAGTAACCCTAGACTTAAAGCTTGGCTGTTGTAGGGTCACGAGCCGTAACGAACGATAGGTAACATGTGTGTGTGTGTGTGTGTGTGTTTTTGGGGGCTTAGGGGGTCAGGAGAGAATGGAGGGATTCGGGGTGGGAGAGACGGGAAGGTGTGTGTGTACTCACCTAGTTGTGTTTGCGGGGGTTGAGCTCTGGCTCTTTGGTCCCGCCTCTCAACCGTCAATTAACAGGTGTACAGATTCCTGAGCCTATTGGGCTCTATCATATCTACACTTGAAACTGTGTATGGAATCAGCCTCCACCACATCATTTCCTAATGCATTCCATTTTTCAACCACTCTGACACTAAAAAAGTTCTTTCTAATATCTCTGTGGCTCATTTGGGCACTCAGTTTCCACCTGTGTCCCCTTGTGCGTGTTCCCCTTGTGTTATATAGCCTGTCTTTATCTACCCTATCAATTCCCTTGAGAATCTTGAATGTGGTGATCATGTCCCCCCTAACTCTTCTGTCTTCCAGCGAAGTGAGGTTTAATTCCCGTAGTCTCTCCTCGTAGCTCATAGTTCTCAGCTCGGGTACTATTCTAGTGGCAAATCTTTGAACCTTTTCCAGTTTAGTCTTATCCTTGACTAGATATGGACTCCATGCTGGGGCTGCATACTGCAGGATTGGCCTGACATATGTGGTATACAAAGTTCTGAATGTTTCTTTACACAAATTTCTGAATGCCGTTCGTATGTTGGCCAGCCTGGCATATGCCGCTGATGTTATCCTCTTGATATGTGCTGCAGGAGACAGGTCTGGTGTGATATCAACCCCCAAGTCTTTTTCCTTCTCTGACTCCTGAAGTATTTCCTCTCCCAGATGATATCTTGTATCTGGCCTCCTGCTCCCTACACCTATCTTCATTACATTACATTTGGTTGGGTTAAACTCTAACAACCATTTGTTCGACCATTCCTTCAGCTTGTCTAGGTCTTCTTGAAGCCTCAAACAGTCCTCTTCTGTTTTAATCCTTCTCATAATTTTAGCATCGTCCGCAAACATTGAGAGAAATGAATCGATACCCTCCGGGAGATCATTTACATATATCAGAAACAAGATAGGACCGAGTACAGAGCCCTGTGGGACTCCACTGGTGATTTCACGCCAATCGGAGGTCTCACCTCTCACCGTAACTCTCTGCTTCCTATTGCTTAGATACTCCCTTATCCACTGGAGCACATTACCAGCTACACCTGCCTGTCTCTCCAGCTTATGTACCAGCCTCTTATGCGGTACTGTGTCAAAGGCTTTCCGACAATCCAAGAAAATGCAGTCCGCCCAGCCCTCTCTTTCTTGCTTAATCTTTGTCACCTGATCGTAGAATTCTATCAAGCCTGTAAGGCAAGATTTACCCTCCCTGAACCCATGTTGGCGATTTGTCACGAGGTCCCTTCTCTCCAGATGTGTTACCAGGATTTTTCTCACGATCTTCTCCATCACCTTGCATGGTATACAAGTCAAGGACACTGGCCTTGACTTGTCCTAGTCAACAACGGCTTCTCCAATGGTTTCGTTGAAGACATCATAAGAAGGAAGGTGTTCAGTGCCTCTTGCCTGTCGCTCTTTTTGTATATTGGGACCACATTCGCCGTCTTCCATATTTCTGGTAGGTCTCCCGTCTCCAGTGACTTACTATACACTATGGAGAGTGTCAAGCAAAGTGCCTCTGCACGCTCTTTCAGTACCCATGGTGAGATCCCATCTGGCCCAACAGCCTTTCTAACATCCAGATCCAGCAGGTGTCTCTTGACCTCCTCTCTCGTAATTTCGAACTCTTCCAAGGCCGCCTGGTTTACCTCTCTTTCTCCTAGCACAGTGACCTCACCTTGTTCTATTGTGAAGACCTCCTGGAACCTCTTGTTGAGTTCTTCATACACCTCTCTGTCATTCTCTGTATACCTGTCCTCGCCTGTTCGAAGTTTCAATACTTGTTCTTTCACTGTTGTTTTCCTTCTGATGTGACTGTGGAGTAGCTTTGGTTCGGTCTTGGCTTTGTTTGCTATATCATTTTCAAAACTTTTCTCTGCTTCTCTTCTCACCCTGACGTACACATTCCTGGTTCTCTGGTATCTCTCTCTGCTTTTTGGTGTTCTGTTATTCCGAATTTCCTCCACGCAGCGGGAGCCGGTCGGCCGAGCGGACAGCACACTGGACTTGTGATCCTGTGGTCCTGGGTTCGATCCCAGGCGCCGGCGAGAAACAATGGGCAGAGTTTCTTTCACCCTATGCCCCTGTTACCTAGCAGTAAAATAGGTACCTGGGTATTAGTCAGCTGTCACGGGCTGCTTCCTGGGGGTGGAGGCCTGGTCGAGGACCGGGCCGCGGGGACACTAAAAAAAAACCCCGAAATCATCTTAAGATAACCTTAAGATAACGCCCTTTTGTTCAGTTTCTTCGCTTCCATACATGCCCTATTATATCATGGATTCTTCTGTTGCTTCTCGGATTTTTCCCTTTGGGCCGGGATGAACCTGTTTACTGCCTCCTGACACTTTTGGGTAACATAGTCCATCATACCCTGTACAGACTTTTCTCTGAGGTCTGTGTCCCAAGGTATTTCACTTAGGAAACTTCTCATCTGTTCATAATTCCCCTTTCGGTATGCCAGCCTTTTAATTCCTAGTTCTTTTTTGGGGGAGATAAGTCCTAGCTCTACCAGGTACTCAAAGTTCAATACACTGTGGTCACTCATTCCTAAGGGCGCTTCCATCTTAACTTCCCTTATATCCCACTCATTTAGGGTAAATATCAAATCAAGCATTGCTGGTTCATCTTCTCCTCTCATTCTTGTTGGTTCTTTGATGTGCTGGCTTAGAAAGTTTCTTGTTGCCTCGTCCAGCAGCTTAGCTCTCCATGTTTCTGGTCCTCCATGCGGGTCTCTGTTCTCCCAATCTATCTTCCCATGGTTAAAGTCTCACATAATTAGTAGTCCAGATCCATTCCTGCTAGCAACAGAAGCTGCTCTTTCTATTATGTTAATGGTGGCCATGTTGTTTCTGTCATATTCCTGTCTATGTCTTCTGTCATTTGGTGGTGGATTATATATGACTGCGACTATAATTTTTTTCCCTCCATTTGTTACAGTACCTGCTATGTAGTCACTGAAACCTTCACGTGTGTGTGTGTGTGTGTGTGTGTGTGTGTGTGTGTGTGTGTGTGTGTGTGTGTGTGTGTGTGTGTGTGTGTGTGTGTGTGTGTGTGTGTGTGTGTGTGTGTGTGTGTGTGTGTGTGTGTGTGTGTGTGTGTGTGTGTGTGTGTGTGTGTGTGTGTGTGTGTGTGTGAGAATCACGACACTTATCTCGTGATTTGAATTGTGACAGTGTCCCAGGAAACACAATCCGAAAGTGTCTCTATTTTCCGCTTGTTACAACTTGTAATAAAGTTGTTACATCTTGGCGTAACGTGTTTATGACGTATTTGAACGTTCTTTCAACTTGCTATATTGGTTATTATAACTGGTTAGGAGGTGTTAAAATTTGTTCGAACGTTGTACCAACGTCGTAGTTTCGGTGTGTTTGGCGGGGTCAGATTACGAAGGAAGCATTGAAACAGGAATTTCCTTTAAGTACTTTCGTAATACATCTTCAGAAGGATGTAGATTTAAATAGGAGCAACCTCGCATAGGCAAATAGGCCTTCTGCAATTACCTTCATTCGTATGTCCTTAATTTACTACAAAGCACATCCTGAGAGCCGTGCTCTCAGCCACAGCTCAGGATGGAAGCAAGTCGATGAAGAACTCTGTAGGGTAAGGCAGGTCCTAGTCAACAACGGCTTCTCCAATGGTTTCGTTGAAGACATCATAAGAAGGAAGGTGAAACGCCATGCAACCTCTGAAGAGACAACTAACACAACACCTGTACCCCCTATTAGACTATTTTACAGGAACTTCTTTTCCACAGCTCATAAAACGGAGGAAAGGGTCCTGAAAAATATTGTCAGTAGAAACGTTATCCCTACAGACAAAAATCAGAAGATACAACTGACGATTTACTATAAAACCTTAAAAACGGCCAGCCTACTCATGAGAAACTCTCCAGACACAAAGCAGAACGCTTTAAAAGAGACCAACGTCGTCAATGCCTTCAAATGCCCACTTGGGGACTGCAAGCCTCAAAGAACTCAGTATATAGGCAAGACAACAACATCTCTTTCCAGGCGATTAACGATGTATAAGCAACAGGGCTCCATTAAGGAACATAATCTCTTCCCACAACCAGACCATCACCAGAGAAATCTTAGCAAACAACACAGAAATCATCGATAGATACAGCGATAGCAGGCGGCTTGACATTCTGCGAGGCACTACACATCAAGAAGTCAACACCAGCAATCAACAGCCAATTAATGCACAACTATATTCTACCCACTTCAAGGCTCCGCTCCAATATAGAAGCATCAAGAAATATGGGCCAATAGGCCCTCTGCAGTTACTTCCATTCTTACTTTCAATTTACCCAATTAATAACCATTGTTTCGTGTTCTGTCTTGTGTTGAAAGTTTTGTTCACCTCATCCAAAACTGTTGTAACATATCACCTCACCCAAAATGCGGGTATTAAATAAAATGAAAGCTGTTTAAATCATAGCATAGTAAGAACTCTGTTTAGTGTTTGCAGGTTATAGTTGTGTGTGTGTAAACTAAAAGTCTTTGAAAATGTAATAAGTTATTACGAAACGCGTTCAAGTGTCGTGTCAGACTAGAAATAAAAATGAATTTTGGAGAATTGATTTTTCAATTACCATCAACAGTGAAAGGAAACATAAGAAATATTGAGAAAATTCGTGTTAGAATTATTAATCTTACTTTTTCGGTCATATTTATTAATATATATATATATATATATATATATATATATATATATATATATATATATATATATATATATATATATATATATATATATATATATATATATATATATATAACTGAAAACTCACACCCCAGAAGTGACTCGAACCCATACTCCCAGAAGCAACGCAACTGGTATGTACAAGACGCCTTAATCCACTTGACCATCACGACCGGACATAATGAGGTGATAGCCGAGGCTATATGAACCACCCCACCGCCGGCACTCGGATAGTTATCTTGGGCATAGCATTTTACCAAATCACCTCATTCTTTGGGGCACACGTGAGGAACACAAATGCGAACAAGCCTGAATGGTCCCCAGGACATATGCCATTCAGCCTTGTTCATTCAGCCAACAAGCCATTCAGGCTTGTTCGCATTTGTGTTCCTCACGTGTGCCCCAAAGAATGAGGTGATTTGGTAAAATGCTATGCCCAAGATAACTATCCGAGTGCCGGCGGTGGGGTGGTTCATATAGCCTCGGCTATCACCTCATTATGTCCGGTCGTGATGGTCAAGTGGATTAAGGCGTCTTGTACATACCAGTTGCGTTGCTTCTGGGAGTATGGGTTCGAGTCACTTCTGGGGTGTGAGTTTTCAGTTGCATATGTCCTGGGGACCATTCAGGCTTGTTCGCATATATATATATATATATATATATATATATATATATATATATAATCCATGTATATCTTGTAACCATCAAATGCATAATAAAGCACAAAAAATAAAAAAGGAAGGGGGTGGTAGGAGAAAAGCACACAGAAACTGTATTGGAGGGGATCTAAACATTCCTTCTAATGCGTTATGCGTGGTTTCCTCCGAGGCTATGGGTCCCCCTTCTTCCAGCTAGAGGTGGTACTCCCTTCCATATTTAAAAAAAAAAAAAAAAAAAATATATATATATATATATATATATATATATATATATATATATATATATATATATATATATATATATATATAGATATATATATATATATATATATATATATATATATATATATATATATATATATATATATATATATATATATATATATATATATATATATATATATATATATATATATATATATATATATATATTGGTGTATACTGGCAGCAGGTTTTCTTTCAAACATGTTTCATTGAATATGACCGCATATTCTGTATTTATTATTTTCTGGTTTAGGGCTTCTATCCCTCTATTTTCTTAGCATCAGGGCTTAATTGAAATAGGAGTTCTCCAAAACTCATTTTCGTACTTTTAAGGTGAAGAAAAGAAGTGATTTACTATAGAGTGTATTACACTTATTTATATAATTTGCACAACGTTTCGAACCTCCATGGTTCATTCTCAAGTGAACAGATCTTACAATACTAGTTGATTTTATACCCGCACTGGGTCAGGTGATAATACAATGAAGGTGAAAACATGGGGGGATACATAAGGGATAAATGTGAGGTGAAACATAGAGGCTGCAGAAGGCTTATTGGCCCATACGAGGCATCTCCTATCTAAACACAAAGATTAATCCAGTGTAATTGGCCTGTTATGTTGGACATTGTCTTCTGTGTTGGCATCGATATGTTCTTGTCTTGTCCTTACTCTCATGGTGGGTAGAGTAAATAGTTCCGTGATTTGGGTGTTCATGGTAGGTCGCTCTATTCTTATGTGAATTGCCTCAAGAATTTGTAATCTTCTTGCATCTTGAGTTTTGTCTATTATGCAGGTATTCTTGTTCAACATTTCTCTTGTTAGAGTAATGTCATGGGCTTGTCTCATGTGATTCCTAAGGGCACCAGATTGAAGATGGCATGTCAAACGCCTCGTCAGCTTGGTCGACGTCATACCTATGTAATTACATTGAAGGTTACATCCTTCGTGGGGGCAAGTGTACATGTATACAACGCTTGACTGCTGTAGAGGGTTCTCCGTCGGCTTCGGGCTGTTTTGTATAAGGAGTTCGGAAGTCTTCTTGGTTTTGTAGAATATTATCAGGTTTGTGTTTTGGTTAGGAGTAGTGCTTTTTACTCCTTTACGGATTATTTCTTTCATTATTCTTTCCTCTTTTATATGTTCACTGTGCATGGTTGATTTGTAATATAATTTTATTGGGGGTGTTGTGGTTTCTGTTCTAGGTTCTGAATTATACCAACGGTCCAAGTGTCTTCTTATAGCAGCGTTTATTTCCGCGTTGCTATATCCGTTGTTCACCAATTCCTGAGTTACTCTTTCAAACTCTCTACTCACGTTGCTCCATTCAGAGCAGTGGGTAAGCGCTCGACGAATATAAGCATTGAGAACACTGGCTTTGTATCTTTGGGGGCACTCACTTCTACCGTTCAGGCATAATCCTATGTTGGTGGGCTTGGTATATACGTTGGTGCTTAAAGAGGTTCCTGTTTTTGTTATTAGTACATCCAGGAATGGCAGACTGTTATTTTCACTATTTTCATGTGTAAATCGGAGTACTGACTCTCTCTCTAGGTGTCTTTTTAGGTCAATTAGTTCATCTGAGTCTTTTACTATTACGAATATGTCATCTACATAACGGCAGTATACAGTTGGTTTTTGTCTGCTACTGAAGACCCTATCTTCGATGGTTCCCATATAAAAATTAGCAAATAAAACTCCTAAGGGGGAGCCCATTGCTACTCCGTCTATTTGTAAATACATGTCTCCTTGTGGACTGATGAGAGGGGCTTCCTTTGTACATGCTTCGAGAAGACTTTTCAAGTGTGGCTCAGGTATGTCTAATTTGGGGGTGCTCTCGTCTCTGTATACTCTGTCCAGTATCATTCCTATGGTTGTGTCGACTGGGACGTTGGTAAATAGGGATTCAACGTCCAGGGAAGCGATGATTCCATCGGGCTGGGTAGATTTGATCAATTCTAGGAAATCTGCTGATGATTGTAGACTAAACTTACTTGGAGTGTATGGAGTTAGGAGTTCATTGAGTTTCTTTGCCAGGTGATAAGTTGGGGTTGGTATTTGGCTGATTATAGGGCGTAGTGGGTTACCTGGTTTGTGCGTCTTAACATTGCCGTAGGCATATCCTAAGCCATAGTCGCCTTGAAGTTTATTGAAATGCACACTACCTTTCTTTGCGTTGATTGCTGTAATTGTTTTGTTTACTTTCCGCTTAAGGTCTTCTACGGGGTTCCTCGTGATTCGTTGAAATTTGGAGTCGTCACTAAGGATGTCGCTAATTTTGTTCATGTATTCATGGGTAGGAATCAATACATATGCTGCTGTCTTGTCGGCTTTTCTTATTGTTACGTCTTTCAGATTTTTAGTTGTTTCGCTGCTTCTTTGAGTCATGGGGTTAAGATTGTAGATGAATATGTTCCTCGTTTTTTCCCTGCTTCTGCAAGTAGTTCAGCTTGAAGTGTGTCAGTGGTGATGACTTTTTTGTTGTCTTCTAGCTTATGGATATCGTCCAGAAGCATTTCGATTTCCAGGCGTTTTTGATGCATCTTTGGTTAAGATAAGAATTGACAATTTAGACCAAGATTTAAGAGGTCTCGTTGGTCCTGGGTAAGATCATAAGAAGTCAGGTTAAAGTAGCCATCTTTAGGACGAGGGATTCTTAACTGTCCACCGTTTAGGGCTGTTAACTTACGGAGTGTCTTTGTTTCTACAAGAGTTTTATGTTGTTGTTTCAGGTTAAATAGTTCACTGTTGATGGAATCAACAGTGAACTATTTAATTTTCTACAGTGAACGGTAGAAGTGAGTGCCCCCAAAGACACAAAGCCAGTGTTCTCAATGCTTATATTCGTCGAGCGCTTACCCACTGCTCTGAATGGAGCAACGTGAGTAGAGAGTTTGAAAGAGTAACTCAGGTATTGGTGAACAACGGATATAGCAACGCGGAAATAAACGCTGCTATAAGAAGACACTTGGACCGTTGGTAAAATTCAGAACCTAGAACAGAAACCACAACACCCCCAATAAAATTATATTACAAATCAACCATGCACAGTGAACATATAAAAGAGGAAAGAATAATGAAAGAAATAATCCGTAAAGGAGTAAAAAGCACTACTCCTAACCAAAACATAAACCTGATAATATTCTACAAAACCAAGAAGACTTCCGAACTCCTTATCAAAAACAGCCCAAAGCCGACGGAGAACCCTCTACAGCAGTCAAGCGTTGTATACATGTACACTTGCCCCCACGAAGGATGTAACCTTCAATGTAAGTACATAGGTATGACGTCGACCAAGCTGACGAGGCGTTTGACATGCCATCTTCAATCTGGTGCAATTAGGAATCACATGAGACAAGCCCATGACATTACTCTAACAAGAGAAATGTTGAACAAGAATACCTGCATAATAGACAAAACTCAAGATGCAAGAAGATTACAAATTCTTGAGGCCATTCACATAAGAATAGAGCGACCTACCATGAACACCGAAATCACGGAACTATTTACTCTACCCACCATGAGAGTAAGGACAAGACAAGAAAATATCGATGCCAACACAGAAGACAATGTCCAACATAACAGGCCAATTACACTGGATTAATCTTTGTGTTTAGATAGGAGATGCCTCGTATGGGCCAATAAGCCTTCTGCAGCCTCTATGTTTCACCTCACATTTATCCCTTATGTATCCCCCCATGTTTTCACCTTCATTGTATTATCACCTGACCCAGTGCGGGTATAAAATCAACTAGTATTGTAAGATCTGTTCACTTGAGAATGAACCATGGAGGTTCGAAACGTTGTGCAAATTATATAAATAAGTGTAATACACTCTATAGTAAATCACTTCTTTTCTTCACCTTAAAAGTACGAAAATGAGTTTTGGAAAACTCCTATTTCAATTAAGCCCTGATGCTAAGAAAATTGTTAGAGGGATAGAAGCCCTAAACCAGAAAATAATATATATATATATATATATATATATATATATATATATATGTATATATATTATTAAATATGACCGAAAAAGTAAGATTAATAATTCTAACACGAATTTTCTCAATCTTTCGTACATTTCTTTTCACTGTTGGAGGTAAATCAAAAATCAATTCTCCAAAATTCATTTTTATTTCTAGTCTGACGCGAAACGAGCGCGTTTCGTAAAACTTATTACATTTTCAAAGACTTTAGTTTACAAATACACAACTGAATAGAACTTACGCATCTCCGATTTTATATCTACATTTGAGAGAGGTGGATGGGGTGAGGTGGCATTAATAGGGTATTAATTTTATCAACACAAGACAGAACAAGAGGTGGCATTAATAGGGTATTAATTTCATCAACACAAGACAGAACACGAAACAATGGGTATTGAATAGAAGTGATTGTAGAAAGCCTATTTGTCCATATTTCTTGATGCTTCTATATTGGAGAGGAGTCTTGAGGTGGGTAGAATATAGTTGTGCATTAATTGGCTGTTGATTGCTGGTGTTGACTTCTTGATGTGTAGTGCCTCGCAAACGTCAAGCCGCCTGCTATCGCTGTATCTATCGATGATTTCTGTGTTGTTTACTAGGATTTCTCTGGCGATGGTTAGGTTGTGGGAAGAGATTATATGTTCCTTAATGGAGCCCTGTTGCTTATGCATCGTTAAACGCCTAAAAAGAGATGGTGTTGTCTTGCCTATATACAGGGTTCTTTGGAGCTTACAGTCCCCAAGAGGGCATTTGAAGGCATAGACGACATTAGTCTCTTTTAAAGCGTTCTGTTTTGTGTCTGGAGAGTTTCTCATGAGTAGGCTGGCCGTTTTTCTGGTTTTATAGTAAATCGTCAGTTGTATCCTCTGATTTTTGTCTGTAGGGATAACGTTTCTATTAACAATATTTTTCAGGACCCTTTCCTCCGTTTTATGAGCTGTGGAAAAGAAGTTCCTGTAAAATAGTCTGATAGGGGGTATAGGTGTTGTGTTAGTTGTCTCTTCAGAGGTTGCATGGCGTTTCACTTTCCTTCTTATGATGTCTTCGACGAAACCATTGGAGAAGCCGTTGTTGACTAGGACCTGCCTTACCCTACAGTGTTCTTCGTCGACTTGCTTCCATTCTGAGCTGTGGCTGAGAGCACGGTCGACATATGCGTTAACAACACTCCTCTTGTACCTGTCTGGGCAGTCGCTGTTTGCATTTAGGCACATTCCTATGTTCGTTTCCTTAGTGTAGACTGCAGTGTGGAAACCTTAGCTCTTTTCCACGACTGTTACATCTAGAAAGGGCAGCTTCCCATCCTTTTCCATCTCGTAAGTGAAACGCAGCACGGAACTCTGCTCAAATGCCTCCTTCAGCTCCTGCAGATGTCTGACATTAGGTACCTGTGTAAAAATGTCGTCAACATACCTGCAGTATATGGCCGGTTTCAAGTTCATGTCGACTAAGACTTTTTGCTCGATGGTACCCAAGTAGAAGTTTGCAAACAGGACACCTAGGGGAGAACCCATCGCGACCCCATCTACTTGCTTATACATGTGCCCATCCGGGCTCAAGAAGGGTGCCTCTTTAGTACAAGCTTGGAGTAGTTTCCTCAGAATATTCAAATGCCCTCTTGGGGACTGTAAGCTCCAAAAAACCCTGTATATAGGCAAGACAACAACATCTCGTTCTAGGCGTTTAACGATGCATAAGCAACAGGGCTCCATTAAGGAACATATAACCTCTTCCCACAACCAAACCATCGCCAGAGAAATCCTAGTAAACAACACAGAAATCATCGATAGATACAGCGATAGCAGGCGGCTTGACGTTTGCGAGGCACTACACATCAAGAAGTCAACACCAGCAATCAACAGCCAATTAATGCACAACTATATTCTACCCACCTCAAGACTCCGCTCCAATATAGAAGCATCAAGAAATATGGACCAATAGGCTTTCTACAATCACTTCTATTCAATACCCATTGTTTCGTGTTCTGTCTTGTGTTGATGAAATTAATACCCTATTAATGCCACCTCTTGTTCTGTCTTGTGTTGATGAAATTAATACCCTATTAATGCCACCTCACCCCATCCACCTCTCTCAAATGTAGATATAAAATCGGAGATGCGTAAGTTCTATTCAGTTGTGTATTTGTAAACTAAAGTCTTTGAAAATGTAATAAGTTTTACGAAACGCGCTCGTGTCGCGTCAGACTAGAAATAAAAATGAATTTTGGAGAATTGATTTTTGATTTACCTCCAACAGTGAAAAGAAATGTACGAAAGATTGAGAAAATTCGTGTTAGAATTATTAATCTTACTTTTTCGGTCATATTTAATAATATATGTCTACAGGAAAGACTGCTACCAAAATATACTAATATTAAAGCGCACGACCCAGCAGCAAGGAATCAAGCCTTCACGATAAAATATCGCCAGGATCTGATTCGTGATCAGATATACAAGGCAGAGAATGGAATCAAAGACAACAAAACGCAACTACTTCATGCTACAAACGAGTGGAGAAATAGCAACATCGACGAAAGTATCCGTACCCGCATTGAACAACACCTCGACATCCTCACAGACCAACATCACCTCAGCACTGAAACAAGGATTATGAAGAAACTAACAACATTATATGGAGGACCTATGGCAATTCCACGACCAAGAGATGGCTTCCTGAACCTTGCAGGAATTAACCTCACTGAGGACCAAGTCACTCTCCTAAATCTGGGCATAAACTGTCATGTTATGTCCAGACCGAATGAGATAGCCCGGAAAGTAGAGTTGGAAATTCTGTTGGACGACATATTCGACCTCGAGACACAAAAGAAGGTCACTACCACAGATACCTTACAAGCAGAACTTATTGCAGAAGGAGGAAAGAATCGAGGCAATTACAGAAGCACCATACTGTCCCCCGAGCTCAAAGCGGTAGCTAAAAGTCTTCGTGAGAACAAGGAGATAGTTGTCAGGAGAGGTGACAAGTCGCCAATATATGTCATTCTTAAAAAAGACGAATATCTGGCGAAAATGAACATCATACTCTCTGACCAAACTAAGTTCCAAAGGGTAACGAAGGACACTACAGCCGAATTAAAAGCAAAGGTCAACAAACTGATCGAAACTGTGAACGCCAAGAAATCCGGACTCCACCTGCCAAAGATCATTGGGGAATATAAACCTGGATATGCGTATGGAAATGTCAAGACACACAAGCCTGGAAACCCACTTCGGCCAATCATTAGCCAGATACCCACACCCACGTACAGACTGGCGAAGCGACTCAACGGCCTGCTGATTCCTTATGTTCCTTGCGCCTACAGCCTGAAGTCTCCAAAGGAATTTGTTGATGTACTGCGGGGCACACGGGCCACAGGGATAAGAGCCTCGTTGGACGTAGAATCGCTGTTTACCAACGTACCTGTGGACGAGACAATCGGGATGATAGCCGACAGAGTGTATCGTGATCCAGCCTGTACTCCTCTTGACATACCAGAAAATATTCTGAGGAAACTACTCCAAGCTTGTACTAAAGAGGCACCCTTCTTGAGCCCGGATGGGCACATGTATAAGCAAGTAGATGGGGTTGCCATGCGTTCTCCCCTAGGTGTCTTGTTTGCAAACTTCTACATGGGTACCATCGAGCAAAAAGTCTTAGTCGACATGAACTTGAAACCGGCCATATACTGCAGGTATGTTGACGACATTTTTACACAGGTACCTGATGTCAGACATCTGCAGGAGCTGAAGGAGGCATTTGAGCAGAGTTTCGTGCTGCGTTTCACTTACGAGATGGAAAAGGATGGGAAGCTGCCCTTTCTAGATGTAACAGTCATGGAAAAGAGCGGAGGTTTCCACACTGCAGTCTACACTAAGGAAACGAACATAGGAATGTGCCTAAATGCCAACAGCGACTGCCCAGACAGGTACAAGAGGAGTGTTGTTAACGCATATGTCGACCGTGCTCTCAGCCACAGCTCAGAATGGAAGGAAGTCGACGAAGAACTCTGTAGGGTAAGGCAGGTCCTAGTCAACAACGGCTTCTCCAATGGTTTCGTCGAAGACATCATAAGAAGGAAAGTGAAACGCCATGCAACCTCTGAAGAGACAACTAACACAACACCTATACCCCCTATCAGACTATTTTACAGGAACTTCTTTTCCACAGCTCATAAAACGGAGGAAAGGGTCCTGAAAGATATTGTTAATAGAAACGTTGTCCCTACAGACAAAAATCAGAGGATACAACTGACGATTTACTATAAAACCAGAAAAACGGCCAGCCTACTCATGAGAAACTCTCCAGACACAAAACAGAACGCTTTGAAAAAGACTAATGTCGTCTATGCCTTCAAATGCCCTCTTGGGGACTGTAAGCTCCAAAAAAACCCTGTATATAGGCAAGACAACAACATCTCGTTCTAGGCGTTTAATGATGCATAAGGAACAGGGCTCCATTAAGGAACATATAATCTCTTCCCACAACCAAACCATCGCCAGAGAAATCCTAGTAAACAACACAGAAATCATCGATAGATACAGCGATAGCAGGCGGCTTGACGTTTGCGAGGCACTACACATCAAGAAGTCAACACCAGCAATCAACAGCCAATTAATGCACAACTATATTCTACCCACCTCAAGACTCCGCTCCAATATAGAAGCATCAAGAAATATGGACCAATAGGCTTTCTACAATCACTTCTATTCAATACCCATTGTTTCGTGTTCTGTCTTGTGTTGATGAAATTAATACCCTATTAATGCCACCTCTTGTTCTGTCTTGTGTTGATAAAATTAATACCCTATTAATGCCACCTCACCCCATCCACCTCTCTCAAATGTAGATATAAAATCGGAGATGCGTAAGTTCTATTCAGTTGTGTATTTGTAAACTAAAGTCTTTGAAAATGTAATAAGTTTTACGAAACGCGCTCGTGTCGCGTCAGACTAGAAATAAAAATGAATTTTGGAGAATTGATTTTTGATTTACCTCCAACAGTGAAAAGAAATGTACGAAAGATTGAGAAAATTCGTGTTAGAATTATTAATCTTACTTTTTCGGTCATATTTAATAATATATGTCTACAGGAAAGACTGCTACCAAAATATACTAATATTAAAGCGCACGACCCAGCAGCAAGGAATCAAGCCTTCACGATAAAATATCGCCAGGATCTGATTCGTGATCAGATATACAAGGCAGAGAATGGAATCAAAGACAACAAAACGCAACTACTTCATGCTACAAACGAGTGGAGAAATAGCAACATCGACGAAAGTATCCGTACCCGCATTGAACAACACCTCGACATCCTCACAGACCAACATCACCTCAGCACTGAAACAAGGATTATGAAGAAACTAACAACATTATATGGAGGACCTATGGCAATTCCACGACCAAGAGATGGCTTCCTGAACCTTGCAGGAATTAACCTCACTGAGGACCAAGTCACTCTCCTAAATCTGGGCATAAACTGTCATGTTATGTCCAGACCGAGTGAGACGGCCCGGAAAGTAGAGTTGGAAATTCTGTTGGACGACATATTCGACCTCGAGACACAAAAGAAGGTCACTACCACAGATACCTTACAAGCAGAACTTATTGCAGAAGGAGGAAAGAATCGAGGCAATTACAGAAGCACCATACTGTCCCCCGAGCTCAAAGCGGTAGCTAAAAGTCTTCGTGAGAACAAGGAGATAGTTGTCAGGAGAGGTGACAAGTCGCCAATATATGTCATTCTTAAAAAAGACGAATATCTGGCGAAAATGAACATCATACTCTCTGACCAAACTAAGTTCCAAAGGGTAACGAAGGACACTACAGCCGAATTAAAAGCAAAGGTCAACAAACTGATCGAAACTGTGAACGCCAAGAAATCCGGACTGCACCTGCCAAAGATCATTGGGGAATATAAACCTGGATATGCGTATGGAAATGTCAAGACACACAAGCCTGGAAACCCACTTCGGCCAATCATTAGCCAGATACCCACACCCACGTACAGACTGGCGAAGCGACTCAACGGCCTGCTGATTCCTTATGTTCCTTGCGCCTACAGCCTGAAGTCTCCAAAGGAATTTGTTGATGTACTGCGGGGCACACGGGCCACAGGGATAAGAGCCTCGTTGGACGTAGAATCGCTGTTTACCAACGTACCTGTGGACGAGACAATCGGGATGATAGCCGACAGAGTGTATCGTGATCCAGCCTGTACTCCTCTTGACATACCAGAAAATATTCTGAGGAAACTACTCCAAGCTTGTACTAAAGAGGCACCCTTCTTGAGCCCGGATGGGCACATGTATAAGCAAGTAGATGGGGTTGCCATGGGTTCTCCCCTAGGTGTCTTGTTTGCAAACTTCTACATGGGTACCATCGAGCAAAAAGTCTTAGTCGACATGAACTTGAAACCGGCCATATACTGCAGGTATGTTGACGACATTTTTACACAGGTACCTGATGTCAGACATCTGCAGGAGCTGAAGGAGGCATTTGAGCAGAGTTCCGTGCTGCGTTTCACTTACGAGATGGAAAAGGATGGGAAGCTGCCCTTTCTAGATGTAACAGTCATGGAAAAGAGCGGAGGTTTCCACACTGCAGTCTACACTAAGGAAACGAACATAGGAATGTGCCTAAATGCCAACAGCGACTGCCCAGACAGGTACAAGAGGAGTGTTGTTAACGCATATGTCGACCGTGCTCTCAGCCACAGCTCAGAATGGAAGCAAGTCGACGAAGAACTCTGTAGGGTAAGGCAGGTCCTAGTCAACAACGGCTTCTCCAATGGTTTCGTCGAAGACATCATAAGAAGGAAAGTGAAACGCCATGCAACCTCTGAAGAGACAACTAACACAACACCTATACCCCCTATCAGACTATTTTACAGGAACTTCTTTTCCACAGCTCATAAAACGGAGGAAAGGGTCCTGAAAGATATTGTTAATAGAAACGTTATCCCTACAGACAAAAATCAGAGGATACAACTGACGATTTACTATAAAACCAGAAAAACGGCCAGCCTACTCATGAGAAACTCTCCAGACACAAAACAGAACGCTTTGAAAGAGACTAATGTCGTCTATGCCTTCAAATGCCCTCTTGGGGACTGTAAGCTCCAAAAAACCCTGTATATAGGCAAGACAACAACATCTCGTTCTAGGCGTTTAACGACGCATAAGCAACAGGGCTCCATTAAGGAACATATAATCTCTTCCCACAACCAAACCATCGCCAGAGAAATCCTAGTAAACAACACAGAAATCATCGATAGATACAGCGATAGCAGGCGGCTTGACGTTTGCGAGGCACTACACATCAAGAAGTCAACACCAGCAATCAACAGCCAATTAATGCACAACTATATTCTACCCACCTCAAGACTCCGCTCCAATATAGAAGCATCAAGAAATATGGACCAATAGGCTTTCTACAATCACTTCTATTCAATACCCATTGTTTCGTGTTCTGTCTTGTGTTGATGAAATTAATACCCTATTAATGCCACCTCTTGTTCTGTCTTGTGTTGATGAAATTAATACCCTATTAATGCCACCTCACCCCATCCACCTCTCTCAAATGTAGATATAAAATCGGAGATGCGTAAGTTCTATTCAGTTGTGTATTTGTAAACTAAAGTCTTTGAAAATGTAATAAGTTTTACGAAACGCGCTCGTGTCGCGTCAGACTAGAAATAAAAATGAATTTTGGAGAATTGATTTTTGATTTACCTCCAACAGTGAAAAGAAATGTACGAAAGATTGAGAAAATTCGTGTTAGAATTATTAATCTTACTTTTTCGGTCATATTTAATAATATATGTCTACAGGAAAGACTGCTACCAAAATATACTAATATGTATGTATATATATATATATATATATATATATATATATATATATATATGTCGTACCTAGTAGCCAGAACTCACTTTTTGGCCTACTATTCAAGGCCCGATTTGCCTAATAAGCCAAGTTTTCCTGAATTAATATATTTTTTCTAATTTTTTTCTTATGAAATGATAAAGCTACCCATTTCATTATGTATGAGGTCAATTTTTTTTTATTGGAGTTAAAATTAACGTAGATATATGACCGAACCTAACCAACCCTACCTAACCTATCTTTATAGGTTAGGTTTGGTTAGGTAGCCGAAAAAGTTAGGTTAGGTTAGGTTAGGTTAGGTAGGTTAGGTAGTCGAAAAACAATTAATTCATGAAAACTTGGCTTATTAGGCAAATCGGGCCTTGCATAGTAGGCTGAGAAGTGCGTTCTGGCTACTAGGTATGACATTATATATATATATATATATATATATATCTTTAGAACACTTTCCCACCAGGAGACTCGAACCCTAGCCAGCACAGAAGCCTTCCAGCAACTGGCATAACAGGTACGCCTTAACCCGCTCCACCACCAGCTCAGACCCTTAAAAGAGATGGTAATTTCGGAGTATTTAAATACACCAAAGATCACCACCTCCCAAGAGCACTAGAGCAAGTGAGGGGTCATTTAGACGTTAATTTCATCAAGTCCCTGTTAATATGGGAAGACACAGTGTCTATGCTTAAGGCACAACTCTCCTAAACACGAGAGTGAAGTATAGAACTTTAGAACACTTTCCCACCAGGAGACTCGAACCCTAGCCAGCACAGAAGCCTTCCAGCAACTGACATAACAGGTACGCCTTAACCCGCTCCACCACCAGCTCAAACCCTTAAAAGAGATGGTAATTTTGGAGTATTTAAATACACCAAAGATCACCACCTCCCAAGAGCACTAGAGCAAGTGAGGGGTCATTTAGACGTTAATTTCATCAAGTCCCTGTTAATATGGGAAGACACAGTGTCTATGCTTAAGGCACAACTCTCCTAAACACGAGAGTGAAGTATCACCACCTCCCAAGAGCACTTGCTCTAGTGCTCTTGGGAGGTGGTGATCTTTGGTGTATTTAAATACTCCGAAATTACCATCTCTTTTAAGGGTCTGAGCTGGTGGTGGAGCGGGTTAAGGCGTACCTGTTATGCCAGTTGCTGGAAGGCTTCTGTGCTGACTAGGGTTCGAGTCTCCTGGTGGGAAAGTGTTCTAAAGTTCTATACTTCACTCTCGTGTTTAGGAGAGTTGTGCCTTATATATATATATATATATATATATATATATATATATATATATATATATATATATATATATATATATATATATATATATATATATATTATATATATATATATATATATATTTATATATATATATATATATATATATATATATATATATATATATATATATATATATATATATATATATGTTGTACCTAGTAGCCAGAACGTCGTACTCGGCCTACTATGCTAGGCCCGATTTTCCTAATAAGCCAAGTTTTCCTGAATTTATATATTTTTAATATTTTTTTCTTATGAAACGATAACGCTATCCATTTCATTATGTATGAATTTTTTTTTTAATTTGAGTTAAAACTAACGTAGATGTAGATGTAGATGTAGATCAGGTCTTTCTAAGGGCTACAGAAAATAATATGGTGTTTAACGGAGATAAGTTCCAGCTCATGCGCTATGGAAAAAATGAAAATATAAAAACGGAAACCACGTACAAAACTCAGGCAAATCATAACATAGAACGAAAAGGCAATGTAACGGATCTGGGTGTACTCATGTCGGAAGACCTTACCTTTAAAGAACACAATAAAGTAGCCGTCACAACTGCAAGAAAAATGACAGGTTGGATAACAAGAACTTTTCACACTAGAGATGCTATACCGATGATGATACTTTTCAAAACGCTTGTGCTCTCTAGAGTGGAGTACTGCTGCACAATGACAGCCCCTTTCAAAGCTGGAGAAATTGCTGACCTGGAGAGCGTGCAGAGATCCTTTACTGCTAGAATCCACTCAGTAAAACATTTAAACTATTGGGACCGACTAAAGAGTCTAAAACTGTACTCCCTTGAGCGCAGGCAGGAG